>NC_091959.1:20179281-20316781 GCF_031021105.1 Erythrolamprus reginae | reverse complement strand
TTCCCTTCTATCCTCCCCTCCCCATATTATCAAATACAGAGATGGGCAACATAGAAATGCAACAAATAATAATAATAATATTCTATCTCTCTCTCTCTCCTATTAAAATATATCAATATATTACCACTAGAGGGCACCAAAGTATTTTCTTTGAGTGGAATTGAGCTTTCAGTTAAGGGCATAGCAAATTGGATTATATATTTTACTGGAGTAAAGACAGTTAATCCGAAGTGATGATGAATACTTTTTAGGTTCTGGACTGACGCTTTAATTCACTTTAAATAACCATGTTGGTGAGTTAGAAATAAATGCTGTTTTGTTATGAAAAAACAAAAAGAATAATGTTGCTAGCATAGATGATTAAATTCTATTCTGACAATATTTTTTTAAATGTTAAAATGATGCTGCATAAACCCTCAGGGTATCCATTTATTTACTGGAATTGTTTTTTTGCCCCATTATTACACTTTGTAAGTAAATGAAGGCAGTGAATATATCTAATTACTCCTTCCTCCTCTATTTTCCCCGCAGCAACAATTCTCTGAGGTGAGGTGGGCTGAGAGTTAGTGACTGACCCAAGGGCACCCAAGGGCTTTCATGGCTATGGTAGGTCTAGAACTCGCCGTCTCCTAATTTCTAACCAGATGCCTTAATCACTAGCCGAACTGGCTCTCTAATTAATTAAGGCCCATGATTGTGACTTGTTCTTATCAAGTTGCCATTCCATTTTCTCATGGCAATCCAGAATAATGCTGTTAAATGAACCTCAGGCCATTTGTGGTTAAGCAGGATGGAGAAAACCTAGCCAATGCAGAGGTACCATGGTACTGAACTGCTTTGAAATTCATTGAATTTTGCTACTCAAACTATGCATTTTGTTTTGTGTTGTGTTTTGCTAGGTTAAGTTGAGAATTAAGACAGTGGTGGGATTCAAAAATTTTACTACCGGTTCTGTGGATGTGGCTTGGTGGGCGTGTTGTTGCTTGGTGGGCATGGCTTGATGGATTTGGCCAGTGAAGGGCTACCAAAATTTTTACCACCACACTGTGGGCGTGGCTTATACGGGACGCCCTGCATTTTCTTTCAAAGCCTGGGAAAATAGCGATAACCCTGCAGTAATAAGCGAAATGTAACAGTATCTCTATTTGTCTATGGAGATTCTCTGTCATCCAGGTGATGGTTGTCCCAAAGGTGCTTGTTTTCAAGAGGCGACTGAACTTTCTGGTTTTTCTTTGAAGACTTTCAGAACTGAAGAAGCTTCTAGGATGGGAAGCAAAATGTCTTCAAAGAAAAAACAGAAAGTTCAGTCGCCTCTTGAAAAAAAAGCACCTTTGGGACATTCTCTCTATTGTTTAAATTAGTGTTTCCCAACCTTGGCCACTTGAAGATATTTGGACTTCAACTCCCAGAATTCCCCAGCCAGCAAATGCTGGCTGGGGAATTCTGGGAGTTGAAGTCCAGATATCTTCAAGTGGCCAAGGTTGGGAAACACTGGTTTAAATAACCTCAGAAATCAACCCTGTCCTAACCCTTCGATCAGACACTCTTAAATTCTGATGAAAAACCTCCATAATTAAGAAGGCATATAACTTTTTACTGAATTTGAAAATGGAAAATGAACAAAGGAAAGACACAATGGGTGGAGATTAAGACTGTCATCTGTATTGTTAAGCAAATTAAATACCCAGACAGTATAATGCTTATTAAACACTAAGAAATGTGTTTAAATAATTAAAATAAAATAAAATAAATAAAATAACAACAACATCGTGACTATCATCAACATCACAATACGAGGGCATTGCAAGGTCGATGAAAAGGAACAAGAAAAAAATTGCAAAATACCAGGACTTAAAAACCGAAATGCAGTTATTATGGCACAGATCAGCAGTGGTAATTCCAGTGGCGACTGGAACACTGAGTGCTGTTCCAAAAGCACTGGAATTACATTTAAAACTGCTTAATATTGACAAAATCACCATCAGTCAAATGCATGTTTTTAATATTAGATTTGTTCCACTGTTATATTGTTTTTATTGCTGTTGTGAGACGCCCCAAGTCTTCGGAGAGGGGCTGCATACAAATCTAATAAAATAAATAAATAAATCAGTGACGGGCTACCAAAATTTTTACTACCACACTGTGGGCATGGCTTATGCATTTTGTTTTAACATCTTTCAATGCAATTTGGATGCTCTGAGGTGTGTTCTGCCGAGCTCTCTGGTATGAGCCTCCCAAAAATTCAAGGGTACAAATTTCAGACACACACACGTTTGAAAATTCAAAACAATGTTCTTTATCACAAAATTCTAAATAAACTAAGCACTCTTTGTATTGCAAAGAGCACTCATCCCAAAAGAACCTGGTAGTCTGTACAATTCCTTTAATCAATCCTTAAGGACTTAGCTTGCAGCTGTGAAGAAACCTCACAGCCCTTCTTCTTCCACGAAGTGAAACACACACACACTTTGCTCTGCTTTGGTTTCAAAGTCGTGAAAAATCAACAAAGTCCGGAAACAGCAAGACAGTCCTGAAGAACAACGATCAGATAATCTTCCACAACGGCCAAACCTACACACTGCTATTTATATCAGCAACACTAATTACTGAAGCCCCACCCAAACACAGGTGGCCTCTCTTACCTCCTGTGATATGTCCTCAATTGGTCTCTTCTACGCATAACTCTGCGCCTGCGTGGGTCCAAGACTTCTGCATCCGAATCGACCGAAGATAAGGGAGATTGACTTCCTGGGCTGTGTGCCAAGCCCCCCTCTTTCAAGTCACTCCCACTTCTTCTTCATCTGAGGAAACTGAACTACCTGACTCTGTCGGCAATAAAACAGGCCTATGACATGTTGAAGTTTCCCCTACATCCACTTCCACATTCCCTGCGGCAGGAGCTGGGCCAGAGCCAAGCACAACAGGGTGGAGCTCCAAATTTTGCTACCAGAACTGCGTTCCTGACCGTTCCCATAGGAGCCCATCACTGTATGACATCCTAAACCCCTGGGTGGGGCTCCACTAGTAATTAGTGCCAAATCCGGTGAAACAACTGGCCGCTGTGATTGTAGATGATGATAATAATGCAAATCAACACTGATATTCATTCAGAAGGGAGGTGGCAGTAGTATTCAGATAATCTTGCACTTTGTTAGGAGTGTTGAAGTCACAAAAGAGAACAGGAACACTTTGGCTCTCCAACCTGATCCAGTTCATTTAGCAAGCAGATCTATTTCGTGACATTTGAAAAAGCATGCCGTTAGGGGTACAAACTGGCTCCGTTGTTCCTTCCATTCTTCTTTGTTGTTATTCCCCCAACAATTACGGTCTGTTTAAGAAACTCTACTTAAACCAATTCCTGCGTGTTGCGTGTGAATAAAACAATGGGAGAAGATTTGCCCTTCAGGATTTTATGAAAGCAAGCAGTGATCTATTTATTTATTTTTAAAACAGCAGAATCGAAATACTTATTTGCAAGAAAATAAAGCCATGCACATCAGCATCAAAGCAGGCAGGGGAGAAAGAATTTAAGCCTCCTGATCCTTAAATAATTATTGACTAACTCGGGATAAAGTTTGTATAATAATCACTTTGATTGGAAGAGAATTGTTTCTGCATGGAAATTGCCCGATAGCTTTTGATTGCAAGAAGGAAGGGAGGGAGGGAGACAGAACAGATGAAAATACATCCTTATCTCTTTGTTGTTGGCTTCTATTGAAGCACTACTTAAGATTTACATTTTTTAAGCCACACAAGTCTCATTAAAAGATGCAATTTCCTGCATTCTTGATACCATCTTCTGGATTAGAACCAAACCAGACATTGGGGGGGGGGGGAGAGAAACCTCTCATCCAGCAGCTTGTGGCTTTGATATATGCATTTCCTGTGTTCTTTGCTTTTAAGGTTTTGTTTTGTATAATAATTCAACTACTGAGCTTAACCTTTGGGATGCAAAGAATCTTCCTCTCTTGAGGGGCTGCAAGGAATCACCGAGACCCAATTCTGAATTACCAAATAATTTTACATCAAGGACATATTCTAAACCTAAGGCATGGATTCTGGGCAGATTTATTTATTTGTTTGTCTGTTTGTCTGTCTGTCTATCTATCTATCTATCTATCTATCTATCTATCTATCTATCTATCTATCTATCTATCTATCTATCTATCTATCTATCTATCTATTTTGTCCAACACATAACACACATTGAAGAGAAAGATATGTAATAATATAAGTAAAGAATAGAAGAAAAGATATAAAAGTATAGGTGAACATATTTGAAAGGATGAAAAGATAAATGAGATAAGGAGAGACAATTGGACAGGGGACGGAAGGCACACTGGTGCACTTATGCACGGCCCTTACTGACCGCTAAGGAACCTGGAGAGGTCAATCGTGGATAGTCTAAGGGAAAAATGTTGGGGGTTAGGGGTTGACACTATTGAGTCTGGTAATGAGTTCCACGCTTCGACAACTCGGTTGCTGAAGTCATATTTTTTACAGGCAAGTTTGGAGCAGTTAATATTAAGTTTGAATCTGTTGCGTGCTCTTGTGTTGTTGCGATTGAAGCTGAAATAGTCATTGACAGGTAGAACGTTGCAGCATATGATCTCGTGGGCAATACTTAGATCGTGTTTTAGGCGACGTAGTTCAAAGGGGATGTGATGGTGAAAGAGTGGGAAGAGGACATTTTAAAAGTCTAAATAATGCCCATAATAGTAATAGCACTTAGACTTAAATACTGCTTCACAGGGCTTTTACAGTCCTCTCTAAGCGATTTACAGAGAGTAAGCATATTGTCCCCAACAATCTGGGTCCTTATTTTACCCACCTTGGAAGGATGGAAGGCTGAATCAACCTTGAGCCAGTCAGGATCAAACTCCTGGCAGATCATAATCACACTTTGAATTGTGTCCGGAAACCAACTGGCAGCCAGTGCAGACTGTGGAGTGTTGAAGACACACGGGCAGGCCAGTTGTGCTGCGTTCTGCATAATTTGTAGTTTCCAAACACTCTTCAAAGGTAGGCCCATGTAGGGGATTGAATCTATTCTCCAAAACATCAAAAGGCAGGACAAGAAGGAAGCTTAACGGATGGACGCTTGTCAAAAAGAGATCCAACTTAGAGTTAAGGAGATTTTCTGACACTGAGACTGTTGTGCTTGGCTCTGGCCCAGCTCCTGCCCCAAAGAATGTGGAGGTGGATGCAGGGGAAACATCAACATATAGGCCTGTTTTATTGCCAACAGAGTCAGGTAGTGCAGTTTCCTCGGACGAAGAAGAAGGTGGGGGTGACTTGGAAGAGGGGGGCTTGGCACACAGCCCAGGAAGCCAATCTCCATTATCTTCAGTTGATTGGGATAAGGAAGTGTTAGACCCACGCAGGCGCAAAGTTATGCATAGAAGAGACCAATTGAGGACATATTACAGGAGATAAGAGAGGCCACCTGTGTTTGGGTGGGGCTCCAGTAATTAGACCTGTTAATATAAATAGCAGCGTGCTGACTTGGGCTGTCATGGAAGATTATCTGATCGTTGTTCTTCAGGACTGTGCCTTGCTGTTTGTTGATTTTTCACGACTTTGAAACCAAAGCAGAGCAAAGTGTGGGGGTCTCACTTCGTGGAAGAAGGAGGGCTGTGACATTTCTTCACAGCTGCTAGCTAAATACTTAAGGACTGATTAAGGGGATTGTACAGACTACCAGGTTGTTTTGGGACGAGTGCCCTTTGCAATACAAAAAGGGTGCTTTGTTTCTTTTGAATTTTTGTGATAAAGAACTTTGTTTTTGAACTTTCAAGTGTGTGTGTGTCTGAAATTTGTACCCTTGAATTTTCGGGAGACTCATATCATAGAGCCCCGCAGAACAGAGACCAGTTAATCAGTGGAATAGGTTGCCTCCAGAAGTTGTGGGTGCTCCATTATTCCAGAACAGTATAGGGCATTGATGGTGAACCTATGGCACATGTGCCAGAGACGGCACGCGGAGCTATTTCTGAGGACATGTGAGGCATTGCCCTAACTCCAGTGTGCATGTGGCCAGTTGGTTTTGGGCCTTCTTTTCAGCTGTTTTCGCTCTCCCTGGGGTTCAGGAAAGCCCCCTGAAGACTGGGGATCAGCAATGGGGGTAGTAAGTTTATGCACTATTTATTGAATACTTAACAGGTTTTTTTAAATTGTCCTTCCTTCTCTAATACCTTAGTGTGATCCTTAATTACTTTTAAAATAGGAAATAATTAAATAGCACGTTTTTAACCCATAAACGCTTTAATCATTTTAATCATTATGTAGAACTGAACTTTTATAGCAATTCAAGAAAACTGGGCTACTTGCCTAATCTGTTATCATATTGAACTTTGTGGGTTCAGTACAAAACCTTAAAGTGTCCCTGTGCTCCTCAAGAAATAATGCTGGTCTATCATTGGTCCTTTTTGTGGCTATTCAAATAATGGGACTTCATCAACTGAAAAAGAATCCAAGCACCTATTTGAAAACTTATCTTAGTCGATAAGCCACTCCAACCCAGTCACATGACCTTTAAACCACCCCTTGGTCACATGATTGTCACGCCATTCCCACCTGGTCACATGGCCAGCAAGCCACTCCTGCCCAGTCACATGACCATCAAGCCACACCCAGAAAACAAGCCACACCCATAGTGTGACAGGAAAAATTTTGGCAGCTGGAGTTGATGAAAACCGGACTAATGGGCCAACTGGAAGTTCGTTTGCAAACTTCTGGTCGGCCTGTTTGGCCATTTTGTGCCTTCCCCAGACTTTCCTGAACCCCGGGGATGGCAAGAAACAGCCAACAGGCCTACTAGAAGTCCAGAGGCTTCAGTGAGGCCTGTACGCATGCATGGTTTCCGGACACAATTCAAAGTGTTGGTTATGACCTATGAAGCCCTACATGGCATCGGACCAGAATACTTGTGGAACCGCCTCCTTCTACATGAGTCCCAGCGACTGGTCAGGTTCCACAGAGTCGACCTTCTCCTGGTCCCATCAACCAGATAATGTTGCTTGGCGGGGTCTAGGGGAGGAGCCTTCTTTGTGGGGGGGGGGCGGCCCTCTGGAATCAGCTCTCCCCGGAGATTAGCACTGCCCCCACCCTTCTCACCTTCCACAAGAATCCCAAGACTCATTTATGAGGCAATTAGATCAAGCCCCCCTAACCCCCGGCCAAACGAATGTAATGTATGTTTGCTGTGTAAAAGGTAGTGACTGATTTTAATATTTTCGGGGGTTTAGATGGACTGTTTTTAAATTAATTGGATTATGAGGTTGCATTGCTCTTTATATGTTGTAAGCCGCCCCAAGTCCTTGGAGAGGGGCGGCATAGAAGTCCAATCAATCCATCCATCCGTACATACATACATACATACATACGTACGTACGTACGTACGTACATACATACATACATACATACATACATAAATGGTGGGGGGTGGCGGTGGGGGAGGAAGTTGTGGGCAGTGCAGGGGATGTGTGGATCCATGAGGGAGATTGTGATCCCGCTATATAGAGCGCTGGTGAGACCCCATTTGGAATACTGTATTCAGTTCTGGAGCCCTCACCTACAAAAAGATATTGACAAAATTGAAGGGGTCCAAAGATGGGCTACAAGAATGGTGGAAGGTCTTAAGCATAAAACGTATCAGGAAAGAGTTAATGAACTCAGTCTGTATAGTCTGGAGCAGTGATTTTCAACCTTTTTTGAGCCGCGGCACATTTTTTACATTTACGAAACCCTGGGGCACATTGAGTGGGGCGGGGGGGGGGGTTTAAAAAAAGTTTGGACAAAAATTTTCTCTTAATCCCTTTCGCTCTATTTCTCTCTCCCTCTTTCTCTCCCTTCCTTCCTCTTTCTTTTTCTCTCTCCATCCCTCTTTCTTTCTCTTCCTTCCTCTCTTTTTTGCTCTCTTTCTCTCTCCCTCCCTCCCTCTATGTCTTTCTCTCTCTCTCTCCTTCCCTTCCTCTCTTTCTCTCTCTCTCTTGCTTTCTCTCTCTCTCTCTCTCTCTTGCTTTCTTTCTCTCTCTGAGCTTCGCGGCACACCTGACCATGTCTCACGGCACACTAGTGTGCCACGGCACACTGGTTGAAAAACACTGGTCTGGAGGACAGAAGGAAAAGGGGGGACATGATCGAAACATTTAAATATGTTAAAGGGTTAAATAAGGTCCAGGAGGGAAGTGTTTTTAATAGGAAAGTGAACACAAGAACAAGGGGACACAATCTGAAGTTAGATGGGGGAAAGATCAAAAGCAACGTGAGAAAATATTATTTTACTGAAAGAGTAGTAGATCCTTGGAACAAACTTCCAGCAGACGCGGTTGGTAAATCCACAGTAACTGAATTTAAACATGCCTGGGATAAACATATATCCATCCTAAAATAAAATACAGAAAATAGTATAAGGGCAGACTAGATGGACCATGAGGTCTTTTTCTGCCGTCAGTCTTCTATGTTTCTATGTTTCTATGAGGGGAGGGCATCACATTATGAGTGTGGGCATGTGCACACTCCTTTGGCACCCGAGTCAAACAAAGGTTCGCCATCCCTGGTATAAGTTCTCCTGGTCAAGCAGGGATTGACTAGATTACAGGGGTCTCCAACCTTGACAACTTTTAGCCTCGAGGACTTCAATTCCCAGAGTTCCACAGCCAGCAACGCTGGCTGGGGAATTCTGGGAGGTGAAGTCCTCCAGGCTTAAAGTTGCCAAGGTTGGAGACCTCTGAAGTAGAAGACCTCCAAGGCCCCTTCCAATCCTCTTATTATTCCGTATTTTACACTGGCAAAATAAAAGGAGGCTCATCAGAATTTATATTATCCAAGGAATAATTATATCCAGACCTGGGTAGAAAATACGTGAAGATTTCTTTGATCCAGTGGGCCACTGCCCTTTCCATCTGCTTCTCTCTTCCCGTGGTTCTATCTTTATCATCACATGCCCCTTTGCTCTGGGCCACTGTGCCCAGTTTCAGCATGAGGAATCTTGCTGTCCGTTCATCTGGCTGGCAGGTGTGGTTCGTGTGTGCGTCTATAATGAACCCCAGCATCTTCCCTCCGCTGAGCCACAGAAGCCTTAGCTGCCTTGCCTTTGCTTTTAAGTCTAAATGCTGTTGCTATTTTAGCCAGGGACGCCTGTTCAAACAACACAATCAGTGCGCAATTTGTTGTGCTCCTGGCTGGTTGCAGGCAACTCTGCAGCTTCCACACTGCTTTACCCAGGATGGCAATATACAAACCCCGGAGACCAAGATCTTACTGTTTGCCTGCTTGCCCTTTTCTGTAGAGAAATGTCAGGAGGGGAAAAATTGTTTCTGGAGGGGAAAAGGAAGAGAGGGAACTTTTTATTTTTTTCAATCTCTGGAAACCGCAAATCGAGCCCTTTCAGGGTTCAAGAGGAATGCGGTCACTTACCCTGCTTCATACAATAAGAGCATCACCAAAACAGTGATGGAACATTTGCATATGTTAATGCAAAGTAGTCAGTGCAATGACCATGGACAGGAATGGGCCTGCCGAAACTTCCCTGGGTACCCATCAAGCTGCTTGCCATAGATGACTTTTTTCTTTAATTAAGACACTTTAAAAAGAATTAAGTGGAGGCTGGCAGGTTTCAAAAACAACGGGCTTTAGCTTCATTTCCAAAATGCGTCTGAGATCCGCAGAGGTCTCACGGGATGCTTGGGAGATAGATATGGTGGGCGGCTACAGGCCAATGGTGGGGGTGTGGGGAGAAAAAGAGAAGAGAGGGAGGGAGGATGGAAAGAAGGAAGGAAGGAAGGTAAGTGCAGGAGGGAGCAAATAAAGGAAGAAGAAGGAAAGAGGAGAAGACAGGGAGGAAAGATTGAAGGAAGGATGAAAGGAAGGAAGGAAACAAGAGAATGGATGGAAGAAAGGATGGAAGGAGGAAGAAAGGAAGGAAAGGAGAAGGTAGGTAGATAAGGGAGGGAGGGAGGGAGGGAGGGACGCAGATTTCAGTAAGATAAAACAATAGAATGGAAGGAAGAAGGGATGGAAGAAGGAAGGAAGAAAGGAAGGAAAGGAGAAGTTAAGGAGATAGGGAGGGAGGGTGGGAGGGAGGAAGGAAGAAGGGAAGGAGGGGAGGGAAGGGAGGAAGGAGGGAGGGAGGGAAGGAAGGAAGATAACAACCACAGAAATAACAACAACAACAACAACAACAGAATTGGAAGGGACCTTAGAGGTCTTCTAGTCCAGCCCCCTGCTTGGTCAGGAAACCCTACACTACTTCAGACAGATGGTTATCCAATATCTGCTTAAAAACTTCCAGTGTTGGGGCATTCATAACTTCTGGAGCCAAGCTGTTCCACTGATTAATTGTTCTGACTCCCAGGAAATTTCTCCTTAGTTCTAAGTTTCTTCTCTCCATGTTTAGTTTCCACCCATTGCTTCTTGTTCTACCCTGAGTTGCTTTGGAGAATAGGTTGACTCCTTCTTCTTTGAAGCAACCACTGGGATATTGGAACATTCCCATCCTGCAACATGCTTTCTGATGTCCTGCTGCCCTCCTGGATGTTGCGATGCGATTCAAAAGAAATCCGAAAATGCCATATGCTTAGCCGTTGCCTTGGGGAAATATTTATTTCATGGTAGCTCAGATATCCTCTCCTGCTGCTACTAAATCCTTGCTTGGCATCTGAGCATCAACCAAACAACTCGCTCTGCAGTAGAAACTTTGCAGAATAACTGATCTTTCACCACCATCACACCAGCAATTGTGAGCTAGAGCTCCCAGGACACCCTGCTATCGTAGATGATGTGAGAGCTGCTTGAAAGGTACCTAGAGAACAATACATGGTTTACTCTTGCTTAGGTGTAAGCGGAGAAATCTCTGGTTGAAGCGTTACAGAGTAATAAGTGGCCTTGGATAAGCCCCATGTTCTCTTAGCCTCCTTCTGAAGTATTTAGATAATAATCAGCACCTGCCCTCGAGGCCTAACATATGGATCAGTGGAATAATTCATACAAATTACAAGGTATTCCGTAATAAATAAAGTTAAAAGTAGATGTGGAAGCAAACAGAATGTTTCAGGCAGCTTCTCGGCGGACCTATTAATGTAAAGTATGCATGATTCTTTACAACAATTTAATAGAGTTTCCAATTGATCCACTCTCGCTACACATATTCTTCAACTTTATGGCTGGTCTCACTCATTACATTAAACATTAGCTGGGTCTCTCTGCAATCTGCCAAGTCCAGACCAAACAAGCTGAAATAGACTCGATTCCAGAAGTGGTTCAGACCGGTTTGCCTGAACTGGTAGCAACCCGCTGGTGATGTCACAATGATGTCACGGAACCGGTTCTGTCAGTGTGGGTCTGTGGGCACCACCATATTTTTTTTGGAATTTAAAAAATAAATTCTTTTCAGCATGCGCAGAAGCTGAATTTTCAGCACTGCATATACGAGGGTTGCCCAGAAGGTAATTGTTGTGGTTGGCTCTAGCCCAGGTCCTGCCCCAGGGAATGGGGAGGTGGAGGCAAGGGAAAATTCAACATGTCACAGGCCTGTGTTATTGCCGACAGAATCAGATCAGAGTTTAGTTTCCTCGGACGAAGAAGAAGGTGGGAGTGACTCGGCAGAGGAGGGCTTGACACACAGCCAAGGCAGTCAATCTTCCTTATCTTCTATAGCTTCAGATGATGACATTTTGGATCCACGCAAGCGCAGAATTATGTGTTGAAGAGACCAAGTAAGAACATATTCCAGGAAATAAGGGGGGCCACCTGTGTTTGGGTGGGGCTCCAGTAATTAGGGCTGCTGCTATAAATAGCAGCATGTGGGTTTGGCCATTGTGGAAGAATATCTGTTGCAGTTTTGTCAGGAATCTTGTGTGCTGGACTTTGTTGATTTTTCACGCCTTTGAAACCAAAGCAGAGCAGCGTGTGTGTGTGTGTGTGTGTGTATCCCTTCGTTGGAAGAAAAAGGGGTGTGAAGTTTCTCCCCAGCTGCGGGCTAAGTTCTTAAGGACTGCTTAAGGGAAATTGTACAGACTACCTGGTTGTTTTGGGAAGAGTGCTCTTTGCAATACAAAAAGAGTGCTTTGTTTATTTTGACTTTTGTGATAAAGAACATTGTTTTGAATTTTCAAATATGTGTGCGTCTGAAATTTGTATCCTTGAATTTTCGGGAGGCTCCTATCAAAGAGCCCGACAGAACAGTAATGCACCAATTTTTTTTCACAGCCTGCAGTAATGGTATGAATGCAAAACTTTAGACAGACATTATTTGAATTGTCAGGAGTGCGTGTGTAAATTTGGCATTTATTCAGATAGCGTAGCTGCGGCAGCGTTTCGAGATGGTGTCTGTAAGTGATGTATGTTACAAGCAGCGTGTCGTCATTGAATTTCTCATTGCAGAGAAAGAAACTGTTGGGAACATTCACAAACATTTGGGTACAGTTTATGGAGAATCTGCATGGATCTGAATGGATGCCAGTTACGGAAAACATTTTGAGGATGACGAAGACGTGATTCGTACAGTACAGAAATGGCTTCGTGGCCAGAACAAGGAGTGGTACTGACAAGGCATACACGTCCTTATGTCTCGCTGGAGGAAAGCCATAGAACAGGATGGAGATTATATGGAAAAATAGGGAGTGTAGAAGAAACATCATTCTTTCTTGCGTGTAAGTTTCATTGTGTTCAATAATTTTTGAAGAAAAAAATGTGGTGCATTACTTTCTGGGTGACCCTCGTCAGCTCTTTAAAAAAAATTTAAACATTTTTTCGGCACATGTGTGGAAGAAACATGTGTGACATGGGAAGGCGCAAGGGAAGTTAGAACCCACTCCTGTTCTACTCCTGTGACAGCAAAACTATGGCATGTGTGCCCCAAGTGGCGCATGAAGCCATGTTGCCTGGAACACCCAGCCTTGCCTGTTTGTCTTCTGGGGTTCAGGCATGCATGTGCCTATGATCAGCTATCCTTCGCATGTGCAGCAGTGCTAAAACCCAGTGTGTGCATATATGCTGATTGTCAGGTGTGCATGAGCATCAGAACCCAGAGGTTTAGCAGTTTCAGAGAGTGATCCATTTGTGTGTGCGCCAGTGCTGAATACCAGCCTGTGAATGCACACCAGCCAGATGATCGCCAGGCGCACATGTGTGCTAGATCCCAAAAGTGCAAGTTTTCCGGAGTGTAGTCTTGATGAGCACGCACATGCGCGCATGACACTTCCACACAATCTTTTTGGCATTTGCCATCACTGCTCTATTCTAAAGGGGGAAATCTATATAGAATCCATTTACATTCTAAGAATGATCTGCATCAGATTCTTCTGACTTAATACTAGAGTGACATTATATTTATAAAAATAAACATTTTAAATTAAATAAACGGATGCACAATGCTGTGTGTTTTTTGCATTAGGTTCATGCATTGCATGTATGAACCTCACCTGCAAAAAGATATGGATAAAATTGAAGAGGTCCAAAGACGGGCGACAAAAATGGTGGAAGCTCTTAAGCATAAAACTTACCAGGAAAGACTTCATGAACTCAATCTGTATAGTCTGGAGCAGTGTTTCCCAACCTTTTTTGAGCGGCACATTATTCACATTTACAAAATCCTGGGGAACATTGAGCGGAGCAGGTGGTGGTAAAAAGTGTTTGGACAAAAAATATCTCTCTTCCTCCCTTTTGCTCTATTTCTCTCTCTCTCCCTCTTTCTCTCTCTTCCTTCCCCCCTCTCTCTCCATCCCTCTTTGTTTCTTCCTTCCTTCCCCTTTTTTGCTCTTTTTCTCTCTCCCTCCTTCCCTCCATCTATGTCTTTCCCTCACCCTCCTTTCCCCTCTTTCTCTCTCTCTCTTGCTTTCTCTCTCTCTCTCTTGCTGTCTTTCTCTCTCTTTCTCTCTCCTCCCTCTCTCTTTCTCTCTCTCTCTCTCTCTTGCTATCTATCTCTCTTTTTTGCTTTCTCTCTCTTTCTCCCCCCCTCTCTCCCTCTCTCTTTCTCTCTCTCCCTCTCTTGCTATCTCTTTCTCTCTCTTGCTATCTCTCTCTCTTTCTTGTACACCACGCCGCAGCAGCGGCATAAGCCAGTAGCTGTGGGGCGGTGGCAGGGTGGTCAGCTGTGAGGCGGAGCTCCGGAACGGAGGCACCGACAGCGGGGGCTGGACATGTTGCTAGACGCCGTACATTCTGGCGTTGCGCTGGGCATGGGTGTGGGGCTGGAGCCTCCGTCCTGGCCCAGCCAGCAGGCAAGTGCCAGCCATGCAATGCCAGCATGTATGGCGTACAGCAACATGTCCAGCTGCCGCCGTCGGTGCCTCTGTCCTGGAGCTCTGGCTTGCAGCCGACCACCCTGCCGCCGCCGCCCAGTGGCTACTGTTCGCTGCCGCTGCTGCCGCCACCCTCCCACTGGGCCCCAAAGCTCACCTGCTGCCGCTACCAGGGAAGCTCCAGCTGGGCGGGGCACTGCAGCTGCCGGAAAATTTGGAAGGCGCAAAGAAGGAAGCTCAGCTTCCGGTCTCACAACTTTTTGCTCTTCACACTCTCAGCAAAAAGTTGCGAGACCAGAAGCTGAGCTTCCTTCTTCGCTGCACACCTGACCATGTCTCTTTCCCAACCAGTGTGCCGCGGCACACTGGTTGGGAAACACTGGTCTGGAGGACAGAAGGGAAAGGGGGGGAATATGATTGAAACATTTAAATATGTTAAAGACTTAAGTTTCAGGGGGGAAGTGTTTTTAATAGGAAAGTGAACCCAAAAACAAGGGGGCACCATCTGAGGTTAGTGGGGGGAAAGATCAGAAGCAACGTGAGAAAATATTATTTGACTGAAAGAGTAGTAGATGCTTGGAACAAACTTCCAGCAGATGTGGTTGGTAAATCCACAGTAACTGAATTTAAACATGCCTGGGATAAACAAAGATCCACCCTAAGATAAAATACGGGAAATAGCATAAGGGCAGACTAGATGGACCATAAGGTCTTTTTCTGCTGTCAGTCTTCTATGTTTCTATGTCAGGGTTGGTTTTATTGGTTAAAAATGCTGACAGCCCTGAATCGAGATCTGAGCAGTCTGTGACAGGGTGAGCTGCCACTTGCCCCAGCAACAGTTTGAAAGCAAACAAATGCAAGTAGATAAATAGGTACCATTTTGGTGGGAAGGTAACAGCATTCTGTGTGGCTTTGAACAGTAATGGGTTGCACCCAGAACTGGGGGGATGCCGTCCCTGGAGCGAAAATGGAGCTTTGTGCACATCTGTAGCTGATCGGCAGGCGTGCACATTGGTGCAAGATTCGGCTTCTGCACATGTCCTGGAAGCGAAATCTCATGCGAGGACGTGCATGTGAATGAGATTACAGCGATTTTTGTTGATTTTCACTTCCAGCACGTGCGCAGAAGCCGAATCTTATGCCCATGTGCGCCCGCCCACCCACTGGATTTGTTCACGCCCACACCAGTCACAGGGAGCATTCTGGTAGCGCCAGCGATGGGGAGCCCTTGCTTGCCTTTGATGTACAGTAATGCTGGCCACATGACCATGTAAATGTCTTTTAAAAATTATAATTGATTTTATAGTAATAAACAAATACACACAACAGAAAAACAGTGCACAATGATATGTGCTCCTGCCACCCAACATCAATCATTCAATCCCTCCACCAAATGAGGGTGTACTAATTTATAATATTGTAAAACCGGGAACATCAACGTATTTACAAAATGTAGAGTGATTCCAATTTATTCTTTGTGACTTGGTCTTGAATTCTACTGGCCATAAAACCTCTGACCTTAACCCATCCTCCCATCAGTTTTCCTACTTTATTTTCATTGATCATATTCATTTTATTATTTATTTATTTATTTATTTATTTATTGGATTTGTATGCCGTCCCTCTCCGGAGACTTGGGGCGGCTAACAGCAATAATAAGACAGCGGACAATAATAATCCAATACTAAAAACGATTAAAAACCCATTAATATAAAAACCAAACATACATACAGACATACCATGCATAAAATTGTAAAGGCCTAGGGGGAAAGAGTATCTCAATTCCCCCTTGCCTGGCAGCAGAGGTGGGTTTTAAGTAGCTTATGAAAGGCAAGGAGGGTGGGGGCAATTCTAATTTCTAGGGGGAGTTGGTTCCAGAGGGCCGGGGCCGCCACAGAGAAGGGTCTTCCCCTGGGTCCCACCAAGCGGCATTATTTAGTTGACGGGACCCAGAGAAGACCCATTCTGTGGGACCTAACTGGTCGCTGGGATTCGTGCAGCAGAAGGCGGTCCCTGAGATAATCTGGTCCGGTGCCATGAAGGGCTTTATAGGTCATAACCAACACTTTGAATTGTGACTGGAAACTGATCGGCAACCAATACAGACTGCAGAGTGTTGGTGTAACATGGGCATATTTGGGAAAGTCCATGATTGCTCTCGCAGCTGCATTCTGCACGATCTGAAGTTTCCGAACACTTTTCAGAGGTAGCCCCATGTAGAGAGCGTTACAGTAGCTGAGCCTCGAGGTAATATCCAAGATTTCAAATTGAATGTGTTCCACTATGTACCAATACCAATTCACCATGTAAATGTCTTTGGACAACACTGGCTCCCTTGGCTAAGAAATGAAGATGTGTAGTGTTCCACTAGAGTTGGACATGACTGGACAAGGGAATCTTTTACCCTTATATAAGTCAATCGTAGAATAAACCAACATTGACTTGATCTGCACAGCTGTCAAAGCCATAAACCTTGGTTTATCACAAGTAGTTCAATATTGTACCATCATCTTACCCTTATTGCACTTGACTTGTTTAACCAGGTTCAAGGCTTACTTGGGACTCATCATTTTGGATTATAGAAACCAGAAGCTAAGGTCTGTTGTAGTCTGTCTCACTTTAAGCTTTTCGACCGTGCTATATGGCAGAGAGGGACAAGGTAGTAACTTATATGTAACCTCATCATCCCTTTAATATGGTGCAGTGTGTCTACAAAAACAGCCAACAGCTGGCTTCATGTAAGCAGCCAAGTAAATAGCAAATAAATTACATTATATCGCTTAAAATGATGTGTGAACTGGGATTTTTTTTTCCTAGGCAGAACTAAACTAAAATTGTTTGCAGAAACTATATATTCCATGTAGGCATGCATAGGATTTTAGCTTTCATGTATTTTTAAAATTTCCTTCCTAATTGACTACTATGGGTCTTTTAATTCGATGCAGAGGCCATCAACATGCAGGCTAGTAGATAATGGTCACCATCACTCCAACACTTGAGTCAAGTTTAACATTTGGTTTTTAATTTCTTCACAATCTTAGAATTGCATTAACATGCTGTTAGGCATTAATCATTCTCCTAGATACCTCATTTTGTGGACAGAGTGCAATTATGCCTAACCAAGACTAATAAACTGTTTTCAAAATAAGGGCATATTCCCTTCCCCTTGTCCTCCCCTCAACCAAAGAGAAACTGATGTTTAATTTAGAGCGGCTTAATTTATTGAGCCCAAGGTACAATATGGGTCAGCTCACGTCCATGGATTTTGTTAACTTTTCAGCCTGTGATTCACCAAAAGAACTGTGAGTTTTCAGTAATGCCAAGCTGAAAAATCAACCTTATGTTCAGGGACGGGGTTGAAAAATTTGGTTCTCTGTCTAGCTGCTGGGTGAGAGTCAGTAGCAGATTGCTACCGGTACGGTAAAGGACCATGCACCGGTAGTTATCGCTGCGCTGTGGGCGCACCTTTAGTTAGCTTGGCTGGGGAATTCTGGGAGTTGAAGTCCAAATATCTTCAAGTTGCCAAGGTTGGGAAACACTGGTCTACTCAGCCTACACCATGGTGGAGAGGTGTTTTCATCCGCCCCAGGCTCTGGAAGCTTTTCTCGAGCCTCCAGGAGGGGGAAAATGGCCCCCAGGCTCTTGAGGCCCTCTGGAGGCTGGAAACAGGCCTGTTTCTGGACTTCCGGTAGGCCCCCTTCCCTTCACTTACCTGGAATCCAAAATGGTCCACGTGGAGACTCCTGGGAGGAGCAGTGTGGAGTGGGCAGGGTCAGCCAGTCCTTGCAACTACCGGTTTTATATATTTATATATTGTTGTGGTTAGCTCTGGCCCAACTCCTGCCCCAAGGACTGTGGATGTGGGGGAGACATCCACATGCTGCAGGCCTGTTTTGCCCCCGGTGGAATCTGCTGATGAAGGCTCCTCTGACCAAGAAGACATGAGTGACAGGGAGGAGGAGAGTGTGGCAGACAGCTCAGAAGGAGATCAATTATCTAGGCAACAACAACTGAGAGATTATTATCAAAGAAAATGAGGCCACCTTTGGTTGGGTGGGGCTGTGGTAATTAGGGAGACTGTGGGTTTGGCCATTGTGGAGGATTATCTGATCGTTGTGTTTCATGACTGCGTTACTGACTTTGACTTTTTGTGTGCTGATTTTTCCCTGCTTTGAAACTAAACCAGAGCAAAGTGTGTTTCACTTTGTGAAAGAAGGACTGTGAGTTACCTCACAGCTGCAAGCTAAGTATCACAGAACTGATAAGGGACTTGTACAAATTACCAGTTTGTTTGGAGACGAGTGCTCTTTGCTCTACAAAAAGAGGGCTTAGTTTAAGTGAATTTTCATTATAAAGAACATAGTTTTGAATTTTCAAACATGTGTTTGTCTGAAATTTGTACCTGTGAATTTTCGGGAGGAGTCTACCAGAGAGCCCGACAGAACATATATATATATCAATCACATGTTTTTGCTGAAATTTTAAAATTAAGGGAGACTAGGATGGCACTGTTTCGGCCTTGTTCTGGCCTCATCAGCTAGCCACACCCTTACTGGGATTTGATCCGGCAGCTTCTGCCTTGTAAGGCAGAGAATTAACCTCTAGGCCACCAGACCTGATTCCTTCAGCTCTGTACCAGGGAGGGGCTATATGGTTTTTATGTCGGATCACCCTGGTATATTGAAGGAGCGTCACAGCTCCTTTTTGCCTCTAGGCGCAACCCAGGGCCATTTCAAGGCAGTTGATTTATTCATAGCCGACAACTATATTCTGTATGTATCACATGTTCTGTATGTATCACAAACATATAGCTCCTCCCTGGTACAGAGCTGAAGGGATCAGGTATGGTGGCCTAGACGTTAATTCTCTGCCTTACAAGGCAGAAGCTGCCGGATCAAATCCCAGTAGGGGTGTGGTTAGCTGATGAGACCAGAACAGGGCCGAAATTGTGCCATCCTAGTCTTCCTTAATTTTAAAATTTCAGCAAAAACATGTGATACATACAGAATATAGTTGTCGGCTATGAATAAATTAACTGCCTTGAAATGGCCCTGGGTTGGGCCTAGAGGCAAAAAGGAGCTGTGACGTTCCTTCAATATACCAGGGTGATCCGACATAAAACACACACACACATATACATACATACATACATACATACATACATACATACATACATACATACATACATACATACTGCAATTCATATTAATATTGATTGTTTCCTAATTGCTTATTTGTACTCATGACGATCATTAAGTATTGTAGCTCATGATTCTTGACAAATCTATATTTTCTTTTATGTCCATTAAGAGCCTATGCACCAATGGCACATTCCTTGTGTGTCCAATCTGAGCAGTGTATATATGTGTCCTGGGATAATGTTGCAGGGTCCAATCTGTTGGGACCAGACATTTTTGTCTTCCAAGCTTTTAGCCATGCGCTGGTGCCCATGCTCTGGGAACTTCTCTCTGGCGGAGTGTATTTACTTCTCAAAAAGCCACAGATGGTTTCTCATTAATGGGTAACTCTAGAGACAGGAGTAAATTGGATGGGATGGTGTCTAACCCAGATGATTCGTGATCTACTCAAGAACTTCCACCAGGCCTTTCATGCCTTCCTGTGATAATAGCGACCATTTCTAAATAGCATTGAAGAATGAAATTCCCTTTTTAGGGTGATAGCCAAAGACTCCCTCAGTGAGGAGATGGGGTAAGACTGAGGAATCTCAGACATTTGTTGTGAAAAGTCGGAGACTTTGTACGCTGTCAAAACAGAAGCCACTGGGTTTTCCACAGGATTATTTCCAGCTCAGCTGACTGTTTCTCAAGGGGAGCAGAGAACAGCTCATAAAGTTTTTAATGCTTTATTTCATTTACTAATTCTGTATATTACTGTCGGCATACAGCAGAGATGGGCTGCCAATGTTTTTACTGCCACACTATGGGCGTGGCTTATTTTGTGGGTGTGGCTTAATGGTCACGTGACCGGATTCGAATGGCTTCCTAACCATGTGACCGGGTGGAAGTGGCTTGACAGTCAGGTGACCAGGGATGGCTTAAAGCCCATGTGACTGAATGGGAGTGGCTTGCCAACCATGTGACCGGGTGGGAGTGGCTTGGCAATCATTTGACCCGGGGGTGGTTTAAATCTCATGTGACATGGTGGGAGTGGCTTACCTACCAAGGTAAGTTTTCAAAGAGGTGCTTGGACTCTTTTTCAGTTTATGAAGTCACATGATTTGAAGAGCCACAAAAAGGACCAATGATAGACAGCATTTATTTGTTGAGGAGCACAGTAACATTTTAAGGTTTTGTATTGAACCCACAAGGTTCAATATGATAACAGATTAGGCAAGTAGCTCAATTTTCTTTAATTGCTATAAAATTTCAGTTCCAGATAATGATTAAAATGATTAAAGCGTTTATGGGTAAAATTATACGATTGAATTATTTCCTATTTTAAAAGTAATTCAGGATCATACTAGGGTACTGGAGAAGGAAGGACAATAAAAAAAACTATTAAGTATTCAATAAATGGTATATAAACTTACTACCCCCGCTGCAGCCCATTACGGGCATACAATATATACAGTATTTATATGAGAAAGAAGCAGAGCGATGGCTCTCCAGTGTCTCTGTCTCTCTGTCTGTCTCTGTCTCTCTACCTCTGTCTCTCTTCCTCTGTTTTTCTCTGTGTCTCTCTTGTCTGTCTAGCTGTCTCCTGTGCCAATTCTTTCAAGGTTTTTACTGAATTCTAAAATCTTTAAGTCCGTTCTTAGAGGCTAAATTCTCTCTCTCTCTCTCTCCCTCCTTCTCTCTCTTTCCTTCCCTCCCTCCCTCCCTCTCCCCTCCTTTCTCTGGCAAATCCATCCTTTGGCTGTTTTCTGTTGACAAAGCTAACTTGCTTATTCATTTATTCAACTGATTGAATTCAGGTTACCAGAGGTCCAGTTGTGCACGGCCTGTTTCTTTACATCGCTTTTAAAAGAACAACTACCACAACAAAAAACCTGGAATGAACAGAATAGGAAAGAAAGCACTTTCCCTTGGCTTCTCATTTGTCTCAGCCTTGAAGGGTGGTAAGCAGAGCATTATTTAATGCAGGGGTCTCCAACCTTGATAACTTTAAGACTTGTGGATTTCAACTCTCAGAATTCCTCAGCCAGCTTTGCTGGCTGAGGAATTCTGGGAGTTGAAGTCCACAAGTCTTAAAGTTACCAAGATTGGAGACTCTTGTTTTAGTGCAGGGGTAGGCAAAGTTGGCTCTTCTATGACATGTGGACTTCAAGTCCTAGAATTCCTGAACTAGCATGATTGGCTCAAGAATTCTGGGAGTTGAAGTCCACAAGTCTTAAAGTTACCAACGTTGAAGACTCTTGGTTTAGTGCAGGGGTAGGCAAAGTTGGCTCTTCTATGACATGTGGACTTCAAGTCCCGGAATTCCTGAGCTAGCATGATTGGCTCAAGAATTCTGGGAGTTGAAGTCCACAAGTCTTAAAGTTACCAAGGTTGGAGACTCTTGGTTTAGTGTAGGGGTTGGCTTAGTGTTGGCTCTTCTATGACATGTGGACTTCAAGTCCCAGAATTCCTGAGCTAGCATGATTGGCTCAAGAATTCTGGGAGTTGAAGTCCACAACTTATAGAAGAGCCAACTTTGCCTACCCCTGGTTTAGTGTGTTTTGAAAACATTCCCTCTTTGCACTAACACTCTCTGCTGCCCCATCATAGGCCTTGCTTAGCATTGGATTAAGCATGCTATAAAAATATCCAGTCAGTTGTGGTTTAATCACTATGCCATGCCAAATCAAACCATGGCTTGCTTGTTCTTTGCACCCTGGTCACTGCATACTCACTGACCTCATGGCATTGCGACAAAACACAATTCACGTTTCTGGGTTCTGGGCAAGAGTTGTTTACCTTGTACATATTTCTATTTAAAACTTCACCTCATACATATACTTAAATATACTTAATTGATATAAAATATATAAAGAAGAAAGAATGGTAAACTGCTGAAATGTTCAACCAATGTCAAACATGTTTGTTAATTTTGTTTATTTTAATTGTTTAATAAAGTTTATTTTTAATTTTAAAAAAACCCCTTCACCTCATACAGCAGGTCTTATTTTAATTCTGATGCTTCTGAGCCAGGTAAACAAGAGATAAACCCATCGCATTCCAAGCCTGGGTTTATACTGAAGACATCCCCTTCAAGGGATTCCTGCATTTGGTTGGAAATCTATTCTTTGGTATTTTGAAGTTCACCAACTTCCTTGGGGCATGTTTAAACATTGCGAGACACCAATGAATTTCCCCTCCGCAGGGCTCAGATGTCCGAAAAAAACCTAATCACTGGATAAGATAAGATGATCTGCTTGGTGAGATTCCAGTAATACAATCTGCGGTTTTGACCAAACAGGATACAAATCGCCTCTTGAGATAAAACCCACCCTAGCGTTTTAGAAGCTCAGAATTACTCATAAGCAAAATTCAAACGTCACCAGCCTGATATCCCCCGGTTATAAGTAGATTGCAACTTCTGGAACTCCAGGGAGCGTTTGAGATAAGAATTATGGGAATTGTGGTCCAACACACCCGGCAAGCAAAAGAGTTGAGTAAAAGACAAAGCTTCCATGACTGAAGTTAGAGATTCTGATATTGGCTTTTGACTGTCTTCCATGCATATTTCCATCTCCATCAAAAAGAGATGGGGGTCTTGGATCCCCTCCTTGCCCCATCTATTTATCTGTCTGTCTCTGTCTCTCTGTGTCTGTCTGTCTGTCTGTCTCTCTGTGTCTCTGTCTGTCTATCGTTCTATCTATCTATCTATCTATCTATCTATCTATCTATCTATCTATCTATCTATTGATTTGACTTCGTTTTAAAAAATAATCTTTATTAAGTTTCCACATATAAAAATAGAAAGAAAAGAAAAACAATTTAAACAAACAGAACCTACAAAGAAAAAAGAAAGAAAATATAAAGTTAAACAACATATAAAACAGCATATAAAGTTAAACAACAACCCTCTTCCCCCTAGGCCTTTACAATTCTATGCATGGTATGTATGTATGTATGTATGTATGTTTGGTTTTTTATATTAATGGGCTTTTAATTATTTCTAACATCAGACTACTATTGTACACTGCTTTATTGTTGCTGTTAGCTGCCCCGAGTCTCCGGAGAGGGGCGGCATACAAATCCAATAAATAAATAAATAAAACATAATCAGTTTCAGTGGTGTTCTATACATATGCACATAGATAGTTATTTATATTTATTTGACTTCTATGCCGCCCGATCCCGTGAGACTCATGGTGGCTTACAACAATATAAACCACAATATAATACAATAATAGAAGAAGTCAATACTAATATTAAAACTAAACATTAAGATAATAAAACAATAAAATGCCATTTAAAAACCCACAACAATCCTCACCTTTTCCGGCCCTGTTTCCTCCCAGGAGATTCCTAGGGAAGCCCCACGGAGGCTTCCCCCTGCCTTTTCCGGCCCTGTTTCCTCCCAAGAGATTCCTAGGAAGGCCCCACGGAGGCTTCCCCCTGCCTTTTCTGGCCCTGTTTCCTCCCACGAGATTCCTAGGAAGGCCCCATGGAAGCTTCCCCCTGCCTTTTCCGGCCTTGTTTTCTCCCAGGAGATTCCTAGGGGGCCCCCACGGAGGTTTCCCCCTGCCTTTTCCGGCCCTGTTTCCTCCCAGGAGATTCCTAGGGAGGCCCCATGGAGGCTTTTCCCTGCCTTTTCCGGTTACAGTTTCGGAGGTTCGGGTTTGTAAGTGGAAAATGGTTCTTCAGAAGAGGCAAAAAAATCTTGAACACCCGTTTCTTATCTAGAAATGTTCGTAAGTAGGGGCGTTCTTAGGTAGAGGTATCACTGTACATGCTTGACAAACAAATAAATGATGAAATGATAAATGATGAAATGATGTTCATGAAACATAAATCAGGTTTCAATCATGGTTTATTAGGGGGGGGGGGAGAACCCTTAACTCTTTGTGTTTGTGCAGCCAAAAAAGAAACAATAACAAACAAATAGAAAAACCTAGCAGAATATGTGAATTGACCCACAAACAGGCATTTTTTTTTTCATAAATTTTATTGATTTTCATAAAATAAACAAACAGACAAACATACATTTAACATAAAAATGGGGTTGTATTTTCCCCGCTTATTTCAAAAGTATAAATTTGAATACAGAAAAAAGAATACATATTTAAATTCAATTCATTATTATAAATGTAAAGAAATAATTTGTTTAACTTTTCATAATAGTTCTTCATATATAAACTAATTCTAATATACTTCTAAAGTCATATTCTAACTAATTTTAATATAACATATAAATCTTATCTCTACGAAAACAGTTCACTCATTTATTTGTTTGTTTATTTTAACCTTTTACTGTTTCTTCTTGTTAATCCATATATAAACTTTGTTCCATGTTTCATAAAATTCCGTATCTTCTTGATCTTTTAACCGTCTTGTCATCATATCCATTTCAGCGCAATCCAATATTTTTTTAATAACATCTTCTTCTTTGGGGATATCTTCCCCTTTCCAATTTTGCGCATATATTATTAACAAACAGGCATTTTAAAAGGGTTGAGGAGAAAAGGGAAAGAAAGAGAAGAGAGCGAGGAAGTGCAGAATGAAAAGTAAAGAGCTACTCTTGCGGAGGTGAACTTGCTCACTTTGGTATTTCTCCTCCTTTCCCGCCCTCCCCCCCCCCCGCCCCCAGTGTGGTATTTGAAGTGGCCTCTGGCTTTAAATGGAAACATTCATAAAGGTGACTATAAGAAACATTCATTCCATAATTTTGCAGGCAGGGACTGTACTGTATCCAATACAAGGGTGATTTGAAACAAGCCACCTTGGGGCAGGGAGACGCAGACAACATGGCTGCCACAACGCCCTCAATATTAATTCCATCATACTTGGAAAACCTAGAAGGGAAATCCAGGAATAGTACCTTCTTATGCTGTTAATAATGTTAGATTTGAGGCTGTACTCTGCGGTTACTCCAAAAGGTTCAGAGCAGTGTAGATTATTAACGTCTTGGGTTGCAGCACAGTATTTTTACAT
Organism: Erythrolamprus reginae; assembly: GCF_031021105.1. Classification (NCBI taxonomy): domain Eukaryota; kingdom Metazoa; phylum Chordata; class Lepidosauria; order Squamata; family Dipsadidae; genus Erythrolamprus; species Erythrolamprus reginae. Next base: position 20,291,439 of record NC_091959.1, on the reverse strand, counting down.
GAGGTAGATAGGTAGATGGATGGATGGATAGATAAATAGATGAGATAGATAGATAGATAGGATAGATGATAGGTAGGTAGGTAGGTAGGTAGATAGATAGATAGATAGATAGATAGGATAGATGATAGATAGATAGATAGATAGATAGATAGATAGATAGATAGATAGATAGATAGATAGGATAGGATAGATGATAGATAGATAGATAGATAGATAGATAGATAGATAGATAGATAGATAGGATAGGATAGATGATAGATAGATAGATAGATAGATAGATAGATAGATAGATAGATAGGATAGATGATAGATAGATAGGATAGATGATAGATAGATAGATAGATAGATAGATAGATAGATAGATAGGATAGATGATAGATAGATAGATAGATAGATAGATAGATAGATAGATAGATAGATAGGATAGATGATAGATAGATAGATAGATAGATAGATAGATAGATAGATAGGATAGATGATAGATAGATAGATAGATATATGATAGATAGATAGATAGATAGAAAAATAGATAGATGATAGATAGATAGATAGATAGATAGATAGATAGATAGATAGATAGATAATTAACTTCTTGGGTTGCAGCACAGTATTTTTACATGAGATAGAAAGGTGGATGGATGGATGGATGGATGGATGGATAAATAGATTAGATAGATAGATAGATAGATAGATAGATAGATAGATAGATAGATAGATAGATAGATAGAGTGAGCCAAGTTTTCAAGGATATCAGAGTGAGTAATTGGAGGAAAAAGTCCTTGAAGACTTCCTAAACATATCAAGTAAGTGATAAAAGACAATCAGATTGACTCCTGATTTCAATCAATGTTTCTCTTCTTCTAGGTAGCTACAATCACAACCATTGATACCACTTCTTTCCCTTCTCAAAAACAGACCGGTTGTACATGGTTGGTGAGTCTTCTTTAAACAACAGATCAAGCTTGGTGCACCAACAAAAAGCAATTCTTCCTTTGGTGTGGGCTAGTATCATACATCATCTCAGCAATAGGTGGTTCCAATTATGTATTGGCCCCATCCACCACTGGCTTTACAATACAGTGTTGACATTTGCTGAGTAGCAGAATTGGATGCAAATGTTATATAATTCCCCCTCCCATAGTCATGCCTCTAGAGAATGAGAGATTTCTTTCTAATTCTACAAAATGTAGCGTGATTTTGCTGATAGTGTATTTTTAAAGTTAAAAACAATAGAGTGACCACTCTTGTGCCCTGAATATGAAGATTTGAATATATTTATTGAATATGAATATTTATTGTACATCACCCCGTCTTTGAGGGAAAATGGCCATTTAGAAATTTCAAATGTAAATAATAAGATTAAGTTGTGAAAACACACCAGTCTGGAACCTGGAGGGTTTGTTGCCTAGGATATGTTCCGTATTATGGTTTAAACTCTTGCGAGAAGTGAATTGTGTCCTTTTTCAACGAAGCAGTGGAAATGATGTGCCGGTGCCTGGAGGCTGTTGGGGCCTGGATGGGTGTCAACAAACTCAAACTCAACCCAGACAATTCAAAGTGTTGGTCATGACCTTTAAAGCCCTACATGGCATTGGATCAGATTACCCCCGGAACCGCCTGCTACCGCACGAATCCCAGCAACCGATAAGGTCCCACAGAGTTGGCCTTCTCCGGGTCCCGTCGACTAAACAATGTCGTTTGGCGGGCCCCAGGGGAAGAGCCTTCTCTGTGGCGGCCCCAGCCCTCTGGAACCAATTCCCCCCGGAGATCAGAACTGCCCCCACCCTCCCTGTCTTTTGTAAACTACTCAAGACTCATTTATACCGCCAGGCATGGGGGAGTTGAGATAGTCCTTCCTCCTAGGCCATTACAAGTTATGCATGGTATGTTTGTGTGTATGTTTGGTTTTATAATAGGGGTTTTTAGTTGTTTTTATTATTCGATTGTACATGTTGTTTTTATTATTGTTGTTAGCCGCCCCGAGTCTACGGAGAGGGGTGGCATACAAATCCAATAAATATTATTATTATTATTATTATTATTATTATTATTATTATTATTATTATTATTATTATTATACTGTGGAGAATAGAACAGAACAGAACAGAATAGAATTCTTTATTGGACAAGTGTGATTGGACACACAGGGAACTTGCCATTGGTGCATATGCTCCAAAGTACAAATAATTTATCTTTAGCAGAACTGATTATTTCAATATACATACCTGGATGGAGATGTTGTGGGTTCCTCACAGCACAGGAACTGAGCTGAGATAAATGAACACATGGAAATTGAGACCATTTAATTATTTACGGTGGCCACTATCATCTTATAATGATCTTGGCTCCACTCTGAAAGGCTTTTGAAAGCTAAAATGATGTAATCTTTTTGGTTAATATTTATTTATCTGTAACAAATTATAATCCACTCAAGTAAGTGAGAGAAGATTGCACATTCCACTTGGCACCTCTGTTGATAGGCAAACCTTCTCTTCCCCCTATTTGTTCCCAAGATATGAACTATGGGTTTTGTCTAGCAACCTTGAATCAGTGTTTCTTTAAAGACGATAAAAGGGCAGTGACCTTCTGCTGCCCAAATATTTCATCCAAACTCCACTGAGTCATTTGAGGATAAGAGGTTGAGAAGTGTATTGAAATAACCCCAAATCCAGCAACCCATCTAATGACCTGGAATGGCCTTTCGGCCTAAGGTCTTCCAGTGGTTGAATTTTATTGACCCTTACGGAAGCAACAAGCTTATCTATGGTAAACTTCAGAACGGCTTACTGATTAACTAAAGGTTCACACCCCAGAAACATAGAAACATAGAAGATTGACGGCAGAAAAAGACCTCATAGTCCATCTAGTCTGCCCTTATACTATTTCCTGTATTTTATCTTAGGATGGATATATTATACCAGACATGTTTAAATTCAGTGACTGTGGATTTACCAACCATGTCTGCTGAAAGTTTGTTCCAAGCATCTACTACTCTTTCAGTACAATAATATTTTCTCACGTTGCTTCTGATCTTTCCCCAAACTAACCTCAGATTGTGCCCCCTTGTTCTTGTGTTCACTTTTCTATTAAAAACACTTCCCTCCTGAACCTTATTTAAAGTATTGAAATGTCCCCCCCTTTCCCTTCTGTCCTCCAGACTATACAGATGGAGTTCATTAAGTCTTTCCTGATAAGTTTTATGCTTAAGAGCTTCCACACTTTTTGTAGCCCGTCTTTGGACCTGTTCAATTTTATCAATGTCTTTTTGTAGGTGAGGTCTCTAAAACTGAACACAGTATTCCAAATGTGGTCTCGCTAGCGCTCTATAAAAGCGGGATCACAATCTCCCACTTCCTGCTTGTTCTACCTCTAGCTATGCAGCCAAACATTTTACTTGCTTTCCTTACCACCTGACTGCACTGTTCACCTTCTTTTAACACATCAACTTAACCAGCAAGCTGGCTTCACACTGTAGATGTCAGGTTAAGATATTAGATTGTGGTTCAGGATGGTTAGAACTCATCTATAATCTAATTACAGGGGTCCCAAAACTTGGCAACTTTAAGACTTGTGGATTTCCCCACCAATGTACAGATCATAAATAAAATATTGGAAATGGCTGAAATGAATAGATTAACGATGAGAATAAATAATAATAATTTAATTAATAATAATAATTTATTGGATTTGTATGCCGCCCCTTCCCAGTAGACTCGGGGCGGCTAACAACAATGATAAAAACAGCAAGTGACAATCCAATAATAAAACAGCTAAAAACCCTTATTTATAAAAACCAAACATACACACAAACATACCATGCATAACTTGTAATGGCCTAGGGGGAAGGAATATCTCAACTCCCCCATGCCTGGCAGTATAAATGAGTCTTGAGTAGTTTACGAAAGACAGGGAGGGTGAGGGCAATTCTAATCTCCGGGGGGAGTTGGTTCCAGCGGGCCGGGGCCGCCACAGATAAGGCTCTTCCCCTGGGGCCCACCAAACGACATTGTTTCGTTGACGGCACCCGGAGAAGGCTGATTCTGTGGGGCCTTATCGGTTGCTGGGATTCGTGCGGTAGCAGGCGGTTCCGGAGGGAAAGAAGATACAGATTACTATAAAGTATGGGACAAATGGTATATTGAGTCTAAGGGGAAGGGCAGCATTAAAAAATTGAATAAATAAATAATAAATAAATAACTGGTTAGACAAAAAGAAGAAAAATTAATCAACTAATTCAGGCTGTCTGCAGGAAGGGAATGGAAGGGAATTTAGGGAGAAGAGCTGTGGTGGCACAGTGGTTAGTGTGCAATTCTGCAGGGTACTTCTGCTGATTGCTGGCTGCCTGCAATTTGGCAGTTCAAATCTCACCAGGCTCAAGGCTGACTCAACCTTCCATAGAAACATAGAAACATAGAAGACTGACGGCAGAAAAATACCTCATGGTCCATCTAGTCTGCCCCTATACTATTTCCTGTATTTTATCTTACAATGGATATCTTACAATCCTTCCAAAGTGGGTAAAATGAGGCCCAAAATTGTTGGGGGAAAGAGGCTGACTCTGTAAACCACTTAGAGAGGGCTGGAAAGCACTTTGCAGCAACATATAACTCTAAGTTTTATTGCTATTACAAAAAAATTACAATCGTCTTACATGATTGACATCCTGCCCCCCTTTTACATATGCAACATAATAAAAAAAGAGAAAGGGCTTTGATTGGAGGGTTGTGGCCACCATTTTGACTTTTTTTACCTACTTGGCATATACCCAAGAGATCAGTGTCTTGTGATCTTTATCAACTTGCTCTAGAAATTCTGGGATTTCAGCTTGGGACTTCATAATTGAAAACCTACTTCCTGCAGTTTGTCTGTCTGTCTGTCTGTCTGTCTGTCTGTCTGTCTGTCTGTCTGTCTGTCTGTCTGTCTGTCTGTCTCTCTCTCTCTCTCTCTGTCTATCTATCTATTTATTAGATTTGTATGCCGCCTTCTCCGAGGACTGGGGGCTGCTAACAGCATATAATATAGCAATACAGTACAATTTTTTATTTATTTATTTATTTTATTTATTTTATTTATTTTATTTATTCTTTATCCAATATAGAATACATATGAAGGAGAATAGGCATTAAGTAATATATATAATGATAGAAAGTAAGAAAGAAGAGAGGTTGGAGAAAAGGAGAGAAAATGTATGAGATATGAGATAAGGAAAGAAGATTCGACAGGGGACGATAGGCACATCAGTGCACTTATGTACACCCCTTACTGGCCTCTTAGGAACTTGGAGAGGTCAATCGTGGAGAGTCTTTGGGAGAAATGTTTGGGGCTGGGGGCTGACACCACTGAGTCTGGCAATGAGTTCCACACTTCGACAACTCGATTGTTAAAGTCATATTTTTTACAGTCAAGTTTGGAGCGGTTGATGTTAAGTTTGAATCTGTTGCGTGCTCTTGTGTTGTTGCTGTTGAAGCTGAAGTAGTCATTGACCGGAAGGACGTTGCAGCATATGATCTTGTGGGCAATACTTAGATCGTGTTTTAGGCGTCGCAGTTCTAAGCTTTCAAGATCCAGGATAATTAGTCTATTTTCCTAAGGTATTCTGTTACGAGTGGAGGAGTGAAGGGCTCTTCTGGTGAAGTACCTTTGGACGTTTTCGAGAGTGTTGATGTCTGAGATGTGGCAAAGCTAATTAAATTTAAAAATATAATCTAAAAATCCAATATTTAAAATCAATCATACCAGTTCAATCATACAACATATATCTCATTTCGTTGGCCAGGGGGCTGAGACCTAATTGCCCCAATCCTGGGGAGTCTTAAGGGAGAGATGATTCCAGAGGGCCGGGGCCCCCACAGAGAAGGCTCTTCCCCTTGGCCCCGCCAAGTGACATTGTCTGGCTGAAGGGACATGGAGAAGGCCAACTCTGTGAGATCTGACTGGTCACTGGGACTCATCCGGCAGAAGGGGGTCCCACAAGTAATCTGGCCTGATGCCATGTAGGGCTTTATACTTTGAATTGTGTTCGGCAACCAATGCAGTCCAGAGAGTGAGGGAGGCCCATGACTGCTCTCATGGCTGCATTTTGCACAATTTGAAATTTCCGAACACTCTTCAAAGGTAGCCCCATGTAGTATTATGTATGTATTATGTAAGTCAACATAATCCTTGATTTACAACCACAATGGAGCCCAAAGTGTCTCTTGCTCAGTGAACCATCTGTTGGGTGAACTTTGCCCAATTTTGCAACCTTGTTAACAATTGTCAGGTGAATCACTGCAATTAATAACATGGTCAGTAAGTGAATCTGGCTTCCCCGTTGACTTTTGCTTGTTGGAAGGTCACAAAAAGGTACAGTACAACCGTCATAAATATGATTCGGTTGCCACGTTGTCTGAATTTTGATCATCTTACCTTAGAGATGCTGAAAGGATTATAAGTGTGAAAAATGATCGTAAGTCACTTTTCCCCCCTAGTGCTGTTGTAACAATCATTGAATGAACTGCTGTAAGTTGAGAACTGTATTGAAATGCTTAATGGATTCCTTGTTTGAATAGGAATGGGTTCCCTGTTCAAGTAACAGCAAATCTATGCCAGGCTGTTGTTGTTTTTATTATTATTTCCAGAGACAAAGTTGTGTTGGTTTTGTACTGGGTAGCTGTGTTAATCTTCTGCAACAACAGCTAAGGCAACACCTTAAAGGCAAATACTGTACATGCATTATTCTAAGCTTATTTGTTCCTCTTTCAAGGAAGCCAGGGCAGTCTTGTTATTTTGTTACGGAGGCTGTATATTTTAGCTTTAATGTGGAGTTTTGGTTTTGTGACTTCCAAATCTGTAGAAAAGATTGTTTATGGGGCAACTCAAGGTCACAGAGCAAAAACTTTAGGCGGAACCCAGAACCATTTGTCGAGCAAAATAGAAACACAAACACACACACACAGAGAGAGAGAAGTGGAGGAAAGGGATGCATCTCAGGTTTGGAATTCAATTTCCTATTATTATACCACCACCAACTTGTTCAAAGAGTAAATTACTGTCTGTCTGTCTGTCTGAAGGGAGACTGATTATATACAGGGGTGGACAAAAAAATGGAAACACCTTGCAGCTCTTCCGTGGGGTCCAGATTTGTGAAGCTCCCTTTGAACAGTTTTTCTGGAAATTGGGTTCTGTGTGTGTTTATTGAGCTCTGCAGTGATTTTAGAAGCTGCGGTGTTGCGATCCGCTCTAACAATTTGCTTTAGAGTCCAACAGTCTCTCTCAGACAACTTCGACTTTCGACCACACCTGTGCCTGGCTGAGGACTTTTTCCATTCTCTTTCAAAAGCAGTCATTACTTTTGAGACATTACCTCTGTTACACTAGCACCTGCCATTCAAGTACCAACAATTTGGCCTCTTTGAAAGTCTGAGAGGTCTGCCATTTCTTGAAGGTCTCGTCTTCCGTAAACTACTTAAGACCCATCTATACCGCCAGGCATGGGGGATTTGAGACACCTTTCCCCCAAGCTTATTATAATTTATGTTTGGTATGTATGTGCTGTTTGGTTTTTAATTGATAGGGTTTTTTAGTTTTTTTCTTAATATTAGATTTGTGCCTGTACAATATTGTTTTATTGCTTGTTGTGAGCCGCCCCGAGTGTTCGGAGAGGGGCGGCATACAAATCTAATAAATTATTATTATTAAATTAATTATTAATTTCCTTAAATTTCCTTTAAAAAAAAGGTAGTTTTAAAAAAAATCAAATAACAGAATTTTTAAAACAACATTAAAATATGTCAAGTGTTGATTGATTTGAACATGTTCAAACATTATGATGCAAAAAGTCAAATGTTTCCATTTTTTGTCCACCACCTGTACATGTCACCAGAGTCTATATGATATTTATTTATTTTAATTTATTTATTTTATTGGATTTGTCTCCCGCCTCTCTCTCAGAACCTGGGGCGACATATGATTATATATAGGAGATTGATTATATATACATATATGTATGTATGCAGGTGTGTGTGTGTGTATGTATATGTATGTATACACACACACATATATACACGTGCACATACATAGGCACTCTCATACACACCCAGAGAGAGACACACACACACCCTACCCATCGCCCAAGGCAAGCAGAATCCACCTTTGACCCCGAAATAAAAAGAGGAGGGAAAGTGTTTCATGGAAGCGCCCCGCGTAAGGTCGGACGGGGAGAAAGAAAAGCGGCCACCGAAGCGGTTCCACGCGCGGTTCCTCTCCGTCCGACGCAACGCAATTTGCTGAAAACTCCCATATTCCAGCCCTGTTCTTGTTGCAAGCTCGGCTGGGACGTTCGGCCGCTTCCCCCGCGCGTCGGCTCGACTTGGCAAAAAACCCAGCCCGGGCAGAGCCCCCCTAGCCCAACCTCCAGCCCGGCTCCGTCGGGTTCCGTCCGGAGCCTCTCCGAGCGGCGGCGGCGTGGAGCAGCCTCGGGCTCCTCCGTTGGAGCGGCGCTGTCTTGGCTTCCAGGAGCGGCTCCGGCGGGCGGGCCGAAGGAAGGCAGGCAGACAGGCAGGATGCCCAGGGAAGCAGCCACTGCCCGATTGCAGCACCCCGGGCATCGCGTCTGCCCAGCATCCCGGGACGGAGCCCCCCCCCCTTCCCAGCCCGGTCCCCCCCCCCCCTTTCCCGGCTGGCCGCGGCCGCCTTAAGAGGTCGAGGCTCCACCCACCGGCGGGCTAAGGCAGCCGGTCGGTCGCTCTCGCCGGGCTCGGGCAAAGCGGGTGTCTGGAGCGCTCCGGGTGCTCGCGGGACTCCCTCCTCGCCTCCTCCGCTGCCGCCATGCGCTCGTGGCGAGCATGCCTGCTCCTGCTGGCGGCGCTGCCGGCTTGCCTGCCGGCCCGGCGCTCCCGGAGCGTCTACTACACCAACCATTGGGCCGTGCGGGTGCTGGGGGGCCCCGGCGAAGCGGACCGCTTGGCTTCGGCTTACGGCTACCTGAACCTCGGGCAGGTGAGTGCGCGCAACTTTGGCGGGGAGGGAGGGAGAGAGGGGGGGCGTCGTGGGGAAGGGTGGAGGGGTGAGATCGCCTACCCACCTGGTGTTTCTCCCCTCCCAAGCTGGTTTCCTTCCCCCTCACCTGGTTTCCTTCCCCCTAACATAGTTTCCTTCTCCCTAACCTGGTTTCCTTCCTCCAACCTGGTTTCCTTCCCTCTAACCTGGTTTCCTTTCCCCAACCTGGTTTCCTTCCCTCTAACCAGGTTTCCTTCCCCCTAACATAGTTTCCTTCTCCCTAACCTGGTTTCCTTCCTCCAACCTGGTTTCCTTCCCTCTAACCAGGTTTCCTTCCCCCAACCTGGTTTCCTTTTCTCCAACCTGGTTTCGTTTCCCCTAACATACTTTCCTTCCCCCTCTAACCTGGTTTCCTTCCCCCTAACCTGGCTTCCTTCTCTCTAACCTGGTTTCATTCCCCCTAACTTGGCTTCCGTTCCCTTAACCTCGGTTCCTTCCCCACTAACCTGGTTTATTTATTTATTTATTGGATTTATATGCCGCCCCTCTCCCCTGGTTTCCCCCTAACCTAGTTTCCTCCGTCCAACTCTAACCTCATTTCTTTTCCTTAACCTGGTTTCTTCCTTCCTTCACCCGTTCCCCACGACACACACACATTCCCGCAATTGCCCCCGCAAGAACTTTCCCATGCGCGTTCTCTCCCCTTTCTTCTCCTGGGGAAGAGGCGACGCGCGGAGTGGAAAAGCGGGCAAGGAGCGGGTGGAAACCGTCCCGATCCGGTTTGGACGGGAAAAAGAGCGAGGATCCTTCGATCGGAACGGAAGGCTTGGAGGCGCCGCTCTCCATCCTTGCCGAGAGGAAACTCCAGGTCGTTTGTCCGGGGCTGAGATTTTTTTTAAAAAATCCCCTACTTTATTTTTTTGGCTAAATCTGACGAGGTTGAAAGCCGGGCGCGGCGGGTGATCCTGACCCCCAACTCCACTCGGGGGAGATCCAGCCGCTGCTTCCCCAGGGGCCGCTTCAATTTCTGAGCAGGCACGGAGATAAGATGCGGGGCGACAGGTTGGGCTTCCCGACCCTCCCCGACCTGCCTCCTCCTTGTCCGGGCGATGCCCCGTGGACTGCGAGCTGGCGGCGCCTGTTGCCTGCCGAGCCAAAGAAAAGACGCCCTCCTCCACTGGATGGGTGCCTGGAAGCAATCGGTAGCAGATGTTTCTTTGGGCTGAAGCCCAGCGAGTCCTCCCCATCCCTTGCTCGCTGGAGGGGGCATTTTAGCTTAGGAAAACACCCCAGGCATCCCATTCAGCTGGGTTGACTTTTTAAACCAGGGCTGGATCCTTTTTTGGCTTTTGCACAGATCTGCTGAGGTTTGTTTGTTTGTTTCTCAAAACATGTACAAGATAGCAGGTCTCGGTATAAACAAGTGCTTCTCAATTATTTTCTGTTGTTTGTAATTTTTAGCACACTTTCACTGAAAAAACTCAAGTGGCTTATCAGCCCGATTGGGGTGTAATATGTTTAAGTAAGTGTTTAAGTAAGCGAATGCTGGCTGGGGGATTCTGGGAGTTGAAGTCCAAATATCTTCAATTTGCCAAGGTTGGGAAACACTGGTTTAAGTGATTCCTTAATTTATTGGGTTTCACGCTGTCCTCTGCCAACATTTTTAGACATAGTAAACATACCAGTCTTTCCTCGGCTCTCACCATAGTCACAGTGGAGCCATGCGCTACATACGCGTTGTCATATTTTCTTGTCTTAGCTTTCGGGAGACTTACATTTGTTTCATTATCTCCGTCTCTCTCCCCCTTTCTTTTCATCCCTGTTCAATATTTTTCCATGGTGTCTCCTAAGGGTTTGTTATCTGCACTTCATATCTCCTGCTCTGGGCTATGGGCTCTTGTTCGGTGCAAAAAATCCCTATTCCCTTGCAGCAACCCCACCCCCCACATTCCCTGGGGTCACAGGTCACCACCCGCTTTGCTCCGTGCCCTCCCCAGGGGGCCCTGCCCCACTATTTAAGAAGCACTGGTATAAACATAAACTTAAGCAAAGTTGGTACAGGTAAATTTGGACAATAGGACAGTAAGACAGGGATGGTAGGCACAGTAGTGCACTTATGCATGGCCCTTATCTTACAGAGGAGATGTTTGAGATCTTGAGGTCTTTTTATAAAAAAATCTTTATTAAATATATACATTAAAAAAGACAGAATAAAAAGAGAAAGAGAAAGAAAAGACAAAAAGAAAATAAACATGTAAACATGTAAACATATCACACTTAAAACAAGCATAAATTCAAAATACTGTATACTGCTCAAAAAAAATAAAGGGAAACCTCAAAGAACACATCCTAGATCTGAAGGAATGAAATATCCTCATTGAATACTTTGTTCTGTACAAAGTTGAATGTGCTGACAACATGTGAAATTGATTGTCAATCAGTGTTGCTTCCTAAGTGGATAGTTTGATTTCACAGAAGTTGGATTTACTTGGAGTTATATGGTGTTGTTTAAGTGTTCCCTTTATTTTTTTTTTGAGCAGTATACATTGCATGAGATAACACAGAAATATCTTCTAGTAGTATATACTATCACCATTGGGAGGTGGTTTGAAGCTCAAAGTTTGGGATATTTGGGTTTATTCCAGATCACTTTAATCTTATATGAATATGGATATCTATTCTGCTTCGAGACTACATATGTCAACTGTCCAGTTGACTTTCATTACTGTGTGACCTAATGTTAAATTATCTATAATGGATATATTCTACCCCTCTATTTTTTTTAAAATTTATTTATTTATTTATTTTATTTTATTTTATTTATTTATTTTATTTTATTAGATTTGTATGCCGCCCCTCTCTGAAGACTCGAGGCGGCTAACAACAATAAAAAAGACAATGTAAACAAATCTAATATTAAAAATAATCTAAAAAACCCCAATTTAAAAAAACACTCATACATACAAGCATACCATGTATAAATTCTATAAGCCTAGGGGGGGAGGGAAAATTTCAATTCCCCCATGCCTGACGACAGAGGTGAGTTTTAAGGAGCTTGCGAAAGGCAAGGAGGGTGGGGGCAACTCTGATACCTGGGGGGAGTTGGTTCCAGAGAGTTGGGGCCGCCACAGAGAAGGCTATTCCCCTGGGTCCCACCAGACGACATTGTTTAGTTGTTCTTGTTCTTGTTTTGTCTGTTTATCAAATTTGTATTTAATTGTATAAATGCGCAGTTGATTGAGTCCAGACTCCCAGGGTTTCAAGTACGGTATGTCTCCAAGGCACCTTGAGTTGTATTGACAGGGATGGTGCTGGACATATGAAAGACTGACATTTTCCCCATTTCTGCTTGTATCCTTTGGACCAAGGACCCCCTTCCCAGACTGGCTAAATGTTGCCTTGAGATTTTTTTAGCGTGGCAATCTTGAGAGTTGGACCTGTTTCCAGCACAGGCAGATTCTTGGCTGGCTTGACAAAGATGATGCTGGGATTTTGGAAGTCACCACCTCTTTTGGCCAAACCTATTGCTCAGGTTGCTTCTTTAGATGTTTTAACGTTCTTCCTTGAGCGAAAGGTTTGAAGGAGGACTCTGCTCTCTTTGGAGATTCTCAACCATTCAGGTCATGGTTGTCCCAGAGGTGTTTGTCCAAAAGATAACTGGACATTCTTGGGCGGTGTGTGTGTTTGTGTGTGTATGTGTGTCTTTGTGTGTTTCCCTCTTTGAAAAAGTTTTACTTCTCATCCAAGAAGTGAAAAAAAATCCAAGGTCACGATTTGCAGATAAGATGGCACACATTTATATGGTATGGGAGAAATAAGATACATAGTTATTTCCAGAGACATTTTATTAGAAATTCATTATACTTAGTATGGGAAAAAATAAAGGGGAGATTCTATACAAGGGTACCTTGTTGGCTCTCGATAATAGAAGCGTCGATGCATCCAAACCTTGTGGATTGGCAGAATATATTGAGATACAAAGACATTTTGACTGAGCAAGGGCACTGAAAATCGAGTCAGGAATTAGAAAAACAAGGAATTATTTTGGACTGGTATACGACACTACAAATCAAGGCAAGATATAAAACAGACAATAAGGCAGAAAATATTTCGTTGAAAATGACTGAACTGGATGTTATTTTGCTGGGTGAAGATGATAATTTGATTAAGAAATTGTATAGCTATTTGTTACGCGTAGAATTGGAATTTGAACAGGTCAAAGACACTATGGTTAAATGGGCACAAAACTTTGGGTATTCGATAGAATTACACACACACACACACAAAGAAAATCTAGTTGCCTTTTGGAAAAGCACCTTTGGGAGAGCTCTGCGGGTTTTTAGAAATTATGACGAGGGTCTACTATTATTTACTTTGACTAAGCTGTCCCCAATCCCTCCTGCACATACACCCTCCGCCCAGTAATGGGCAGCCAAAATTTTTACTGCCACACTGTGGGTGTGGCTTATTTTGTGGGTGTGGCTTAATGGCCACGTGACTGGGTAGGAGTGGCTTGCCAGCCATGTGATCAGGTGGGAGTGGCTTGAATGATTATCATCGTTTAAGTGAACTGTTAAATCCTCGACTTACAACCTTACAAGTGTCGCTCGCTGACGCGACAATTTGCTCTCCTTCCTGGGTCGCCCTCCTGTCTCAGGCTGGGTAGCTGGGCGAATGGGTGTTGCCAGAAGCATAAATGCTGCCAGCACCGCTTCCACCACGCCTTCTGCTTGCACCTCAGGCAGGAGGTGGCTGTAGGCGGCTGGAGGGGAGCCAGGCAGGAGATAGTGAAGCCCATCTGAGGCCAGGAAGGAGGAAAGAGGAAAAAAGCAAGGAGCTCAGACTCAGCAGCAGCAGCAGAGCAGAGAAAAAAAGGAGAGCCGAGCTGAGACCAGTAATCCAGGAAGTGACAGCCGCCGATCAGCTGGAGCTCTGCATACATCTTCATTTCCGCTGGTGGAACTGTGTTCCACCCCATCCTGCCTGCTGCCCACCTCTCCCTCCACCCCATCCATCCACCTCCTTGGCTGAATTTGTGCCTCTTCCGATAGATTTCCCCCCCCCCCACTCCCCACATCTCTAAGCTTTTCTTTTCAACGTTCTTCCTCCCCTTGGCTTAGGACCAATTAACTTTTAATCTCCAACCTCAACTTTTTTTGCAAAGGACTTTTGTGTCCGAGGGACTAGGAGCAGACATTTGCAAAAGGGAAAGGACACAAAAAGGTAATTACTTAGCTAGAACACGACAGCTGAAAGAAAAGGGCAAAAAAAGGAAGGGAAATTTAAAAAAACCCACAGAAAAAAAATAAACCGAGACGGATTCCAGAGGGGACTGCCTGCTGGAAATGAATCAATATTTAATTTTTGCCCAGCAAAACATGCCCTTATCAATTTAATACCATTTATAAAGCCATTTATATATTTCTTCCCAGCTGCAATATGTATAAGATTAATTGATTTCTCTGTGGGTGTCTTTATTTATTTATTGGGAGGGTTGGGGCAGAAGCTAATGAACAAAGGCAAAAGCTTTGAAGCGGTCTGCAAAACAGGAACTTTTGAGGTTCTTTATTTAAACCCCCTTGGTGGTCGCATTTGGCAGATTTATCAGATTTTAACAGTGTCTCTCTGAGTGAAAGAGGATCCTTTAAGTTAGGGAGTCTGTTAATATAGATATACAGCTACTGGCTTCATTCATACTGAAATCCAAATACAGTACAGTATACCGTATTTTGGGTGCACTTGAATTATGGTGTGGGCACTTTTGGCACCCTAGGAAAAAAGGTTCGCCATCACTGTTTTAGGGTGTATTCACCCACCTTTCATAGGTCTCAACATGGTTTGTTTAAATTAATGCAGATTATCAGGGTTTGGCTAACACATTGAGTCCAAAGTAACAAACCATACCTTTTAGCCTCTAATGTTGTGCGACCCAGTCTTCAAGCAGTGCTTCCTGGGAAAACTTTAATTCTACTTATTTAACTAATCAATGTTACAACAATCCCTTAGGAGGTTGGTCTGCAATGCTTTGTAAAAGCATGCTACACCGTGTAGGGCTGAATTGTGCTTTAGTCTGTTGCACAAACCCTGTTACATTA
This sequence comes from Erythrolamprus reginae, assembly GCF_031021105.1. Classification (NCBI taxonomy): domain Eukaryota; kingdom Metazoa; phylum Chordata; class Lepidosauria; order Squamata; family Dipsadidae; genus Erythrolamprus; species Erythrolamprus reginae. The sequence goes on along the minus strand of NC_091959.1, from coordinate 20,276,365 downwards.
TTCATTTTTGGTTCAGTGGATTGTGTGAATTCAGCCTACCATGGGTTTGCATAGCCTTAGACCACAGCTATTGATTCCAGGACATTTATCTATGTCAGTCAATTCAGTCTTCCCTATTTTGCCCCCAGGCACATTAAAAATTAAACATCAGAGCTTGTTGGCTTAACTACAGTGAAAAGAGGGCTGGAATCTAGAAGTTAACTCAAAATTTATCACCCAAATTGCCCTGCTACCAAGAGAGAAAGAGAGAAGCAGCGAACCAAGAAACCAGAGCCAGCACAAGAAAGCAATATGCAAGGATTAAAAAGGGGGTGAAAAATCAAAAACTTCTTTGCAGCTGAAGAACACAGGGATTAAAAACAGAGAGAGAGAGACCGCAGGACATCCTAAGAGAATCAAAGTTCAGCAGAGGTCGCCGTAATGAAAACTCAAAAGAAATGCTGGAAAGAGTTTTTTTAAGCCAAGAACCGACAAGGTCCTTCAGAGGTTTTGACCAACATGAACTGCAGTCCGTTGACCACAAACAGACAAAATGTCAAGCTTCAACTCACACAGAGAATTGTATCATTCAGGCAAACTCCCCCCCCCCAATTCTGATAAATATGATTTTTTTTAAAAAAAAGAAAGTGGGAAGCAATAACTAACTGTGTTTTTCAAAAACACACAAAATTATTTAACATCTGTAGCATATCTTTTTTCCTTCCGCCCCAATAAGCCGCTCTCAACTTGATTTTGCAGCCATTCATTTTGCTTTCATGCTGTGCCTTATGGACTATGTGAGCGCTCTCTCTCACACATACAGGAGAGAATTTTCTCCAATTAGAAGCAGCAGCACCTTCTGTAATTACTATTGTAATTACTATTGCTCCAGGTGGAAAACTGCACAGCATTATGGTTTGAAGGATACTTTTTTTTTAAAATATTTTTTTATTGATTTTTAACAATTTAAAATCACACAACATAAAACAGTGCGTAGTGAAATGTGAATTGTGCCCACCACCCTGACATACACACATTCCCCACCACCAAATTGGGGGTATTTCTTTTATAATCCACTTAACTCAAGAGCAATATCTCTGTCTACATATTATAGAGTGATTCTAGTTTATTTCTTGTAGCTTGGTCTCGGATTCTGCTCGTCATATATCGTCTTACCTTGTCCCACCGTCCCATCAGCCGTCCCAAATCAGTTTCATTATCCAAATTTATCCTTTTTTCCATAATTTCAAATTGAATATGATCCACCATGTACCTATACCAATTTTGCATTGTCCATTTTGTCGCATCCTTCTAACCCAAAACTGCCAAAATTCCTGCACTATCGGGCATTCCCAAAACATATGCATAAACACTCCTTTATCTTGACAACCATGCCAACAATTCCCCCTGACATTCTGCTGAAAATGTGCAAATTGAACGGGAGTGAAATACCACTTATGTAATATTTTCCTTCTCATTTCCCTAATTCTTGTATTTTTAATTTTCCTTATATCTTCTACTATATTTTCCATTTCTTGTACCTCTACTAATATCTCATTTTGCCACCATTTAGTCAATCCATCATTTGCTTTCATGCTGTGCCTTATGGACTATGTGAGCGCTCTCTCTCACACACACAGGAGATAATTTTCTCCAATTAGAAGCAGCAGCACCTTCTGTAATTACTATTGGGCCAAAGATTTGCAGTGCAGTCAAAGGTTCCATTAAATCCAAGGCACTTAATCCTCTCCCAGACAACAAGTGCTCCAGGTGGAAAACTGCACAGCATTATGGTTTGAAGGATACTTTAAACGTGAATGGATTGCTTGGATATTTGCTAACGATGTTCCCTTCTTTTCTAGCCGCCTAATCACGTGGGGGAAATCATATCATGTACTGGTACATCATAACCCTCGGTAACTTATCAGTGTCCTTGATAAAAGAACTCAATCTTTTATCCGCCAATACAAACTGCCCATTAAATAAGTCAGGAAACTTTAACCCGGTGAAGTCAGATGGACTACTATTGTTCTAAAATCTGCAATGCATATTAAAACATTTGGGTGCTCCTCTTGTGCTAAACCACTGGTTCCCCAACTTTTTCAGTCCACTGCCCCCTTGGTGCCAGAAACTCATCCTTGCCATTAATTCATTGATTACCAAAGGCAATTCTCTGTGTTTTGATAACTGGGTTCACTTCACCTTATACAGTGGCGGTACCTCTACCTAAGAACCCCTCTACTTAAGAACTTTTCTAGATAAGAGCTGGGTGTTCAAGATTTCCCCCCCTCTTCTTAAGAATAATTTTCTACTTAAGAACCCGAGCCCGGAAAAAATTGAGAGTGGCACAAAGGCCTGGCCAGTTTCCTGCCATTCCCCCTGGGTCTCTCTCTGACACGGTGTATGGGAGGTGCGTGCTCCTCCTCACCACCTCAGAGTCCCTTTTTTTTTAAAGCCTTAAAGTTTTGGATTTTTTTGATTCCCCTCACCTCACCTTCTCCCTTCAGCAGCAACTGTCCTCTTCCTCCTCCTCCTTCTCCCACCCAAATTCCGAGCTTTTATTTCTTTCCTAATGGGTTTGCACGCATTCTTTGCTTTTACATTGATTCCTATGGGAAAAATTGCTTCTACTTACAAACCTTTCTACTTAAGAATCTGGTTACGGAACAAATTATGTTGTTAAGTAGAGGTACCACTGTATATCTTAACCTTATAGCAGAAGAGAAGCGAGCACTCTGCAAAGCCAGAGCTGAAAATGCTGCGACAGTGGTGCCCACAGATGTGGCAGAACATTTTGTGCCCTTGCAGGCCTTACCAACCACCTGTTTACATTGTAAATAGCCCACAACCTGCTAGAGGTCAAAGTCCTCTTCGAACACAATGCACGAACATCATCATATGTCTTACCACAGTGATGGTGAACCTTTTTTTGGCTTGGGTGCCAAAAGGGTGCTCTTGTGAGCGATAGCATGAGTGCATGTGTCCACACCCATAATGCAATGCTCTCCCCTCCACGCATGAGCACAACCCCCTCACTGCCCCCCTGTGCATGCGCTCAAACCTCACTGAAGCCTCCAGACTTCTCGTAAGTCCATTGGGCTGTTTTTCGTGGTCCCCAGGATTCAGGAAAGCCTCCTGAAACCTGGAGAGGCTGAAAAATGACCCAACAGGAAGTTCAGAAAGGAACTTCTGGTTGGTTCAATGGAGTGTTTTTTGTCATCCCCAGACTTTCCAGGCTTTCCTGAAGCCTGGAAAGAGCTAAAACCGCCCCAAATCAGCTGGCTAGCACGCGCATACATGCTTCAGCTTACGTAGGGCAATGCCTCATGTGCCCCTAGATATGGCTCTACGTGCTACCTGTGGCACCCGTGTCATAGGTTCGCCATCATTGGTCTAAGAATTGCCTCTTTCATAGATTGCTTTTTCTGGTTTTTATTGGATGTGTAAACTTACTCTGGAGTTGTTTTCAATGGGAAGGAATGTCCACCACCATAAAAGTGAAAAGATGGAGATAGATGGTCAGAAGCTTGTGGAATTGATACAGGTAGTCCTCAACTTGCGACCAGGCTTGAGCTCCAAATTTATGTTCCTAAGCAAGACCTTTGTTAAGTGAGTTTTGCCCTGTTTTACGACCTTGCTTGGTACGGTTGTTAAGTGAACTGTTGCAGTTGTTACAACTTAGTAACATGCTTGTTAAGTGAACCTGGATCCCCCACTGCTTGTCAGAAGGGTGCAAAAAGTGATCACATGACCCCTGGACAAGGCAACTGTCATAAATACAAACCATATGAATTTTGATCACATGATCTCAGAGTTGCTACAACGTTTGTAAGTGTTAAAAATGGTCCCAGGTCACATTTTTCAGGGCCGTTGCAACTTGGAATGGTCATGAAACGGACTATATGCAACTTTCGCCAGACCAATCCTTGAATATAGCTCATCTGTCTGGAAACCACACTGCATTTCAGACATAAACACTCTAGAATCTGTCCAGATACTTTACTAGAAGAGCCCTCCATTCCTCCACTCACAACAGAATACCCTACACCAATGTTCCCTCTAATTTTTTTCCGGTGTGGGCAGAAAAGTATAGTGTCTGAGCGACAGTCCCTTTGGGACTGGGCAGCATAAAAGTAATAAATAAATAAATAAAAATAAATAAATAAATAAATAAATATTCATGCCTGAGCAGTGCTATGTATTTTGTCATTAGTTAATGAATCTAACCATAGAGGTTCTCAAATTCTGAAACAGATTCCTAAAAAAGATAAACCAATTTATGTAACCCACTTTATGAATAAATTAATCCTTTCACTGGCATAAGGGCTAGGCAAGGAAATACTTTTAAATTTCATGTTATAATATATGTTAAATAAAACAATTACATAATTGTATAATTTAATTTTCAAATATTTATTTTATTTAAAATATGATATTTATGACTATGTTTTGATGGGATGAATGAACTTGCTTACTTTTGTTGACATCTGAATTTTATTTCTTGTTCTGATCAATGTCTGATAATTGCAAAAAAACCTTGAGTCACAGAAGTAGAAATGCCACAAACGTTTATCAGCACTGTCAATGAATTGATTATTAGGATTGGGTAAGAAGCTTTTTGAAAATACCTAAAAATGTTTCCATGCTAAAAAGCCAAAAATGTAAAAAATGATTTGGAATAGTAAATTTCACTATTAAAAAGTCACTCAAAAGATTATGGAATTACCAGTATGCTAGTGGGGATATATGAAACAAACATTTTCGACAGAAGCAATGCATAGTAACATTTGTTATAATAATTTAAATGATTTAGTTGGCAGCTCATACACTTCTTGCCGTTACTAAAAAAAGAAGCTAAAAATTGGTTTGTAAGCATAGCAATGCCCACAATTCCAAATTTGATTATCATGTCTGAAACAAATATTTTAAAAAATTCCTACATACCACTTCCAAACCAATGTTGAACTTCTTACTTTATAGAGAAGAAAACAATTTCTAGCTTTGTTTTCCAAAACCCATAAACATTGAAAGAATTGCTATCACCTCATAAATTCTGTGCAGTATTAGGAGAACAATATCTAACATATATGGGAACAGAGAGAGGGAAAAGGGAAGAGACCGAACCGCCACCTTCTCCCTCAGCAATTGTCGTGGCACCCATCGCCCGCATAGAGACACCCCCTCCCCTCTGAGGAAAGCTACTCCCTGCCCTCCGCCGTTAACAGTTTAAAAGAAGCCCACCCGCAGAGAAACCGCCGGGCTCGAGATCTGCCACCCACCATACAGAGAGATACTGGTGCTCCGCCCCACTCCTCCTCCTCCCCCGGGATTTCCTCTTTCCCGCCCCAGACTTTCCCTTATTCCCCCTGCAAACAACATGGGGGGGACTAGGCATCTCACCTCCCACTTGTTCCTTGCTGTGCTTGTCTGCCGGCTGTTCTCTCCGGCACCTGGGCCAGGCGGCTCAGGGGACGGCATGTTGCTTTCCCCCGGCCCCAGCCCAGCCTGGCCTGGCCTTCACGCCAAGCGATTTCTCAGCCGCTGGCGAGACTGTTCCCTCGGCATGGGTGGAGTAGGGAGGAGGAGGATGACTGGCTGCCCGGCACTTTGAAAATGCCGCCGCCGCCGCCCCACTCAGCAGGGGGGAGGGAGGAGGCCACTCCCCCCTCCCAGGAAAGAGTTGCAAGAAAGCAGCGCATTTGAAAAGCGCGCTGCTTTCTCGGAAAGCCAGCTTTCCTGGCCGGCACAGGGCTTTCCCGCCGCTCCCCCCCCAAAAAAAACACAATGGAGCATGACAGGCAGGGCGAAGCGGGGTGGAGCTATGGGAGGCTCAAGAAGGCAGCCCCGCACTTTTCTTTCGGCGGAAGAGGAGGAGAGCGGGCAGATCGGGCGGGCGGGGGCAGCGCCTTCTACTGCCGGCGCCTCCCCGCCCCCCGCCGTGGGCTGGCAGGGGGATGGGGAGTGTGCGCTCATGGAAATGGCTGCGCGGGGGGGGTATTTTGGGGCGCGTGCTTGCTCAGTCACGCAGCTTACGGGGAACGGTGCCCTACACCATTAGACTTACAATCCTAGGTTTAGAAAACTTAGAACTACGTCGCCTTAAACACGACCTAAGCATAGCCCATAAAATCATCTGTTACAACAGTGTTTTTCAACCAGTGTGCTGTGGCACACTAGTGTGCTGTGAGACATTGTCAGGTATGCCATGGGGAAATTAAACATGGGTCCCCAAACTATGACCCGTGTGCCGGATATGGCCCGTGGAGGCCATTTATCTGGCCTGCGGCCAGCCGCCTCCATCCGAACATAAACATTCCCCTCACAATCCCTCCAGCTATCAGCGACAGGAAGAGTGGAGGCACAGGCAACGCTCACTGACCAATCACCATCTAGGGTTCATCCTGACCCGTAGCGATGAACCAATAGCAGGCCGCCTCTCATCCACACCCAGGAACGTCCCTGCTCGGGCTGCCGCGCGCTTGTCATTGTGTGGCCATGGTGAGTAGTTGAACCTGCTACTCCTCCCCATGGTCCCGATTTCTAATCCTGGTCAGGACTGGAGGTAAATGTTGCCACCACTAGATGAAGCCTCAGCCTCAGCTGGTTATGTCTGTTCTGTGTTGGAGTGTCATTTTGTATCATTTTGGTTGGTGGTGTGCCCCAGGATTTTGTAAATGATAAAAAATATGCCGCAGCTCAAAAAAAGGTTGAAAATCACTGTGCTACAACATCCTTCCTGCCAACGACTACTTCAACTTCAACCACAACAACGCACGGACACACAACAGATACAAACTCAAAGTAAACCGCTCCAAACTTTACTGCAGGAAATATGATTTTAATAACTGAGTAGCCAGTGAAGGGCTACCAAATTTTTTACTACTACACTGCGGGCATGGCTTATGCAGGACACCCTGCATTTCCTTTCAACATCTGTCAGTGCAAATTGGCTGCTCTGGGGTGGAGTTCCATTTTTGGTACCTCACTGCGTTCCCCACTGTCCGGGCAGCAGCCCACCCCTGCATGTAGCTGATGTCTGGAACTCACTACCTGACTCTGTAGTGTCATCACCTAACCCCCAAAACTTTACCCTTATATGATCCACTATTGACCTCACCCGATTCCTAAGAGGTCAGTAAAGGGCGTGCATAAGTGCACCAATGTGCCTTCCGTCCCCTGTCCTAATGTTTCTCTCTTACTAATATCAGGTTTATAAACATTGTTATATCTTTGTATACTACCAATTCCTACTTGACAAAATAAATAAATTAAAGAAATAAATACATTTCTATTGGATGGTGGACTACCACTCATATCTTAGGAGGAGAAATGATATTCTTTGCCTGATCCTATTCTCACTGCTTTTCTTTTCGGGTTTCGGATTTGTTTTACTTTAAGTGTTTTGTTTTACGTTTTACGGAGGTGTTCAAGATTTATGTTCAATTTTTTTGAGTAGTTTGATACCTTACACTTTATAGGTGTTTTACTGCCAAAGCAGTCCAGACTGAAAGCACAAACCATATATTAATATTACCTTTGTTGTAAAGCTACATTTCAGAATCTTGATAGTCTGGAAGCATTTCTTCTTCATTTTTTTATCTTCCAGAAAACTAGGGAGTCTCTTTTCTAAGACTTTGTTTTTCCTTCTGTGGGGCTGAGATGCATTTTGCATGACAATTGTCCTGTTTGTTGCTCTTCCTCCTCTCTCCCAAGGTCATTGCCACACACCATTGTGGTTCAGAGTGTAAGCTGCCAGAGAATTATCCTGTGGCAGGATGGGCAGCCAATAAATTTTACAATCAATCAATCAACCAATAAATCTGAGCCTGCTATAATGCAGTTATGTAATCGTTGAATTTGTGTGATAATGCCGTATTAATGTGCTCATGTAATTGTTTTTGCATTATCGTGATGTGTGATAGATGCTGACAGGAGCCCTGGTGGCCCAATGGTTAGAATGCAGTATTGCTTTCTAGCTCTTTCATTTTTCCTCTCTGCAAAGAATGTTTTCCAAGCCCTAAGTCTTTGCAGGGTTTTTTTTCATTGCTCCACTTGCTCGAGTAAGTTTCTTTCCAGCCCTAACCAGGTGCTAGCAATATTTCCAGCTCTTACTGGGTTGCAAGCTCTTTCACTGTTACTCTCTGCAAAGAATGTTTTCCAAGCCCTAAGTCTTTGCAGGGTTTTTCCCATTACTCTTCTTGCTCCAAATGTTTCTTTCCAGTTTATTTATTTATCTATCTATCTATCTATCTATCTATCTATCTATCTATCTATCTATCTATCTATCTATCTATCTATCTATCTATCTATTTAGATTTGTATGCCACCCCTCTCCGCAGACTCGGGGCGGCTCACAACAAGTGAAAAAAGACAGTTTGCGACAAATCTAAATTCCTACTAAAAAAACATTTAAAAACCCCCATTTTCTAACACACATACATACACACATACCATTCATAAATTGTACGCCCAGGGGAGATGCCTCAGTTCCCCCATGCCAGATGACACAGGTGGGTCTTAAGGAGCTTACGAAAGGCAAGGAGAGTAGGGGCAGTTCTAATCTCCCGGGGGGAGTTGGTTCCAGAGGGCCGGGGCCGCCACAGAGAAGGCTCTTCCCCTGGGGCCCGCCAACCGACATTGTTTAGTTGCTAATGATGTTCCCAGCTCTTACTGTCTTTTACTCTCTCCAAATAAAGTTTTTTTAAAGCCCTAAACAGAGGATAAAATAATGTGCTGGCTAAAAACGCTAGCCAGATGAATACCTGGTAAGCAGATTCTTTTCCCTATTTTCCTCCCCGAAAACAAAGGTGTGTCTTATACTCTGAAAAATACGGTAAGTGCTATTGCTATTACTGAGGGTGAACATTCATTTTCTGGCCTTTTTCCTCTACCAGTCCTAACCAAAAGCCCTATCAATTGGGGAGCTGACCAGAAAACCTGCCCTTTCCATAGTCTCCTGATACACCCTACTTCCCCTCAACCTAACTGGAAGCTCCTCTCAAAATTGTGATGCTGACTGGCAACAAGGAGCCACAGCAGAGGGATGAAAGAGCCACATGCAGCTCCAGAGCCATGGGTTGCTGACTGCTGCCCTAACCAAAACTACATTCTACATATGCCTTTCTGCAGATTTTGTCCTGGGTTACTGGAGTCAGCAGGATGGTTATGGGTTTCAAAACCTGCCAATGTGGTTCATTGGAGATGTGATTTATGACATGTCCAGGGAGGAGGGGGAAGACAGGCTCATGGGGCCCCATAAATTATGTGAGGTCAATTCTGATTCCATTGGCGTATTGCCAAAATGTTGCTCCTAATAAATGATTGTATTTCTTTTGAAGCTTGGCTCGGAGCTCATGAATTAATCGGGGCATATAAGTTTCGGAAACTTCACATAAGGTCCCTCTCAACTGTTATTCCATCTTTCTCTGGTGTTTCTTGATGGCTGGCTTCCTGGAACTGAACCCTAAAACTTTCACCTCTTCTTAATTGATACTGGGCAGGTGCCACCCGGATTTTCCTGCCTTTTACTGTTCCCGCGGAAATAATTGGTGGAATCGTACAACTTTCAAGACGATCCTTCTCTCTCTCTGACGCCATTTGAGTTGAACTACCTCAACTGAGATGCCTTTCGTAAACTCCTTAAAACCCACCTCTGCCGTCAGGCATGGGGGAACTGAGACATCTCCCCTTGCCTATGTAGTTTTATGTATGGTATGTTTGTGTGTATGCTTTTTAAATAATGGGTTCTTTTAGGCTTTTAATGTTAAATTGTTATTTTAGTCTCTTAATATTAGATTTGTTATTGTATATTGTTTTATCACTGCTGTGAGCTGCCCTAAGTCTGCAGAGAGGGATGGCATACAAATCTTAATAATAATAATAATAATAATAATAATAATAATAATAATAATAATAATGATGATGATGATGATGTCCAGTTGCCGGAAAGAGTAACAGATGACTCCCTCAGCCTCTGGCAGGGAGTGTATATTTGGGTGGAGTTGGCAAGGCCCCTATTTCCATGGAACGGAGCAGACTGTACCCTTCCATGGTTTAAACAGAAGCAAAGAACACTTCTTCCATTGCAAATGTAAACAGCCTGAGCCCAGCCTCACTGATTTGGTGGCTTGGGGGCATTGAAACATGGGTTGTAGACAGAGGCGAAAGAATAGAACTTTGGCACATACGGGAAGCCGTAACAATTTTGGAGCATCTGGAGTTATGCTGTCTGTCCTGTCTTTTGAAAATAAATATTGGCATGGCCAACTGATTATATGGCTGATTATATTAGCTGGTTTTTTGGCAGAACATGGTTGGAAATTTGGAGTAGTGCCCCCTTTCTTATTGTTGCATGTCTTCGGAGTGGGTGAGAAGTATTAGCTAGGATACTACGAGCAGCAAAAAAAAATCTTGTTGCCCTGGGATGGTGCAGAGGTCTTCAAACCTGGCAAAAGCTGACTGGAGAATTCTGGGAATTGAAGTCCACAAGTCTTAGTTGCCAAATTTGAGGACTCCTGGCCTAGAACAGTGATGGCGAACCTTTTTTTCTTTGGATGCCAAAAGTGCACTTGTGTGTTGTATCACACATGCGCGAGTGCCCACACCCATAATTCAATGTCTGTGAAAATGGCCTTCCCTGCTCCCCCCCCAGGCCCTCTGGAGGACTGAAACAGCCCATAGGCCAAACTCTGGTAAGCCCAGTAGGCCCGTTTTTCACCATCCCCAGGCTCCAGAGGCAAAAATGTCCTCCCCCATCCCCCTAAAAATGTCCTCCCAGAGCCTCCAGGTGACCAGAACATCAGCTGGCTGGCACACATATACGCATTGTCCTATTGTCTCTCCTATATCTCATATATCGTATCTACTATTCCAGTGTTTCCCAACCTTGGCAACTTGGAGATATTTGGACATCAACTCCCAGAATCCCCCAGCCAGCGAATGCTGGCTGGGGAATTCTGGGAGTTGAAGTCCAAATATCTTCAAGTTTCCAAGGTTGGGACACTGTACTATTCTTCTATTCTATTCTTCTTATACTACTCTCATAATATCCTTCTATTCTCTTATTGGTATACTGTATTCTACTCCTAAATTTTCACTTCTGTTCTTTCTCTAATACAGTATATTTTACTCAAGTATAACCTCTATAACCTTCATGGTGTATTGTTCTGCATTGGACAAAATAAATAAATAAATAAAATAAATAAAACATTGGAGCTGAGCTAGGGTAACAGCTCACATGCCAGCAGACCTTGGAGTACTCATTTCCAATGACCTAAGTGCTAGAGCCCTCTGTAACAGCATTGCCAAAAAAGCATTAAGAATTGTAAACCTAATCTTACCTAGCTTCTTCTCTAGAAACACTGATTTATTAACCAGAGCATACAAAACATTTGTCAGACCTATTCTAGAATATAGCTCACCTGTGTGGAATCCACACTGCATATCAGATATTAATACAATCGAAGGAGTCCAGAAATACTTCACAAGAAGAGTCCTTCACTCCTCCTCACGTAACAAATTACCCTACTCCTCCAGACTTCAAATACTAAATCTAGAAAATTTACAACTACATCGTCTCCGAACTGATTTAACTGTTGTTCATAAAATCTTACATCATAATGTACTCCCTGACAGTGACTACTTCACCATTAACAACAACAACACAAGAGCATGTAATAGATACAAACTGAATGTAAATCGCTCCAAACTTGATTGCAGAAAATACGATTTCAGCAATAGAGTGGTCATTGCCTGGAACTCATTACCTGACTCTGTTGTTGCCTCCCCCAACCCCAAAATCTTCAACCTTACATTATCTACAATTTATTTTTATTTATTTATTTATTTTATTTATTCATTTGTCCAATACACAAATACATAGGAAGAAAAATAGACATATGGTAATATATACAGTATAAGGGTAAAAGTGAACTTAGAGGAGAGGATATATGAAAGGAAGAGAATATATATGATAGGTGAAAGACAGGAAAGACAATTGGACGGGACGAAAGGCACACCAGTGCACTTATGTACGCCCCTTACTGGCCTCTTAGGAACCTGGAGAGGTCAATCGTGGAGAGTCTAAGGGAGAAATGTTGGGGGTTAGGGGTTGACACAATTGAGTCCGGCAATGAGTTCCACACTTCGATAACTCGATTGTTGAAATCATATTTTTTACAGTCAAGTTTGGAGCGGTTCGTATTAAATTTGAATCTGTTGCGTGCTCTTGTGTTGTTGCGGTTGAAGCTGAAGTAGTCATTGACCGGTAGGACGCTGCAGCATATGATCTTGTGGGCAATACTCAAATCGTGTTTTAAGCGCCGTAGTTCTAGGCTTTCTAGGCCCAGGATTGTTATTCTATTTTCCTCTCCCCTTTTCTAAGAGGTCTGTAAGGGGCGTGCATAAGTGCACTTTTGTGCCTACTGTCCCTGTCCTATTGCCTTATTATCCTTTCTATTACTACGTTCTACTTATGTTATGTTATGTTAATATGTACTATAATACTATACTTGTTTGACAAACAAACAAACAAACAAACAAATAAACAAACGAATAAATAAATAAGGTTCCGCGTGCAACCTGTGGCACCCGTGCCATAGGTTTGCCATCACTGGCCTAGAGATTAAGCAAACCTGAGTTGCACAATGGCTTTTAAAAACAACAACAACTCTGATTTGTGTCATAAATCATAGGATTAGGATTGACTGCAAGTATGTATAGTTTTTATGATATTATTGCTTTTTATTGCATTGCTGATTTTATTGTTATATTTTAATTGCTTTTTATTGCTGTTGTATTTATGATTGCTGTTAGCCGCTCAGAGTCCGTTTTGGAGTGAGCGGCATATAAATACAAGTCGCACAGCTTGGGTTCACGTGCCATAAGATGCTTAAAAAAAAACCCCCCACAAAAACCATTCCAAGCTCATTTGTAACAGGAAAGCTTGCAGCCTGCTCTCTCCGCAGCCCTTTGGCGATACAGTTTTCAAAGGTCTCTTTAATGAGATGACTTGGAAATGTTTTATTGAGCACTTGAAAACTCCTGCCAGATTAGATAGGCCTGGACTAAATGGGCTATTAGTTAGACTAACAACCAACTGAAGTTACTGAAAACAATTGGCCTGGCGGTAGGGAGAGAAGATTCCAAGCAGAGTTTGGAAATAATTCCAGCTGGGTTTCTCACATGCTTTTTCCTCAACGTTGTAGAAAAGCCTTCCATGAATTAGTTCCCCATCTGTTTGTTAAAACAGGGTCTTGTTGCAAACATCTGCAATAGGGTTCTAAGCATTGAGGGGCTTCTTTTTTTTAAAAAAAGTTTTATTTATTGTTTTCAAGTACATTAAAAAGAACGGAACGTCTCAAAATCTCTTACAGATCATTTCCCGTTTTATATACATTTGTAGTTTGTCTTTACTTCAATGAAAGAAAAAGAAGAAATAAACTTACTTTAATCTAAAAGAGATAGAAACAAAGAATAGGTAAAATTATAAAAATGTACATATGTTTGTAATAAACCAATTGAGAAAAGATTTTTTTATAAATATAAGTATTAATATTTTAAAAGTTTTTTATCTGCATTCTTTTTATCATGCCTTCAGTTGTCCTGCGTAGATGTCAGTTCTCCTGTATTAGATGTCATTCTGTCATATTTCTTTTTTGGATCCATTTGTACCATTTTTCCTATCGTTTATTAATTTTGGTGTCTTTTGTTCCCTTCATATCCCTTGTGATCTCGTCCATTTCTGCACATCTGTATACTTTTTCGATAATTTGACCTTCTGAAGGGATATTTTGGTTTTTCCAAGTTTGGGCATAAGTTATTCTAGTTGCCGTAATTACAGTGAGGGGCTCCTTGTCTTCGGCATGACCAGTGCGCCCTTCGTAGGTGTGCACGCATCTGGTGGGTACGCGCATGCCCATTGGTGCGAGATTAGGCTTCTGCACATGCGCAGCCAGCAAAATCTCACCTGAGGACATGCGCACGAGGGAGATTTTGGCAATTTTCGCTGATATTTTTGCTTCTGCACATGCGCAGAAGCAAAAAATTGGTAAAAATCACCAAAATCTCACTGGCACGCATCTTTACATGAGATTCCATTTGGTGCGTGTTCTGCCAGCGTGCTTCAACCGCCCGTAATTACAGGGTAATTAGTGAAGGAAGACACACACCACATGATAAAAGGAAAACCCAAAAGTTTTTATAAACAGAAAAACAGAAACTAACTCCCTTTTTAAATGTGAAAGGGATTTTCTAGTACACACAAGGCACAGGTTAAATGCAATCCAATTGCTCACCCAATAACTGGGAAATTGAGTCCAATTCTAAAGTCCAGAGAGTCCACACACAATCTTGAACTGCACAAAAACCACGATCTTGACGAAACAATGAATCAGATAAACTGCCATGAGGCTAAAACACCAAGCTACACTTTTATCTGTAGCACTAATTACAGCAGCCCCACCCAACCACACGTGGCCTCATTTTCTCTTGTAATAATCCTTCAGTTGTTGTCTCCTATGCATCACTCTACACATGCGTGGATGTGTCATTAATTCTTGTTCAGAATCCAAGGATGATACAGATGATTGATCTCCTCCTGGGCTGTCTGCCAAACTCCCCTCTTCCCTGTCACTCACGCTTCCTTGGTCAGAGGAGGCATCGTCGGCAGATTCCATCGGGAGCAAAACAGGCCTGCGGCATGTGGATGTTTTCCCCACATCCACCTGCACATTCCTTGGGGCAGGAGTTGGGCCAGAGCTGACCACAACAGTGCGCATGTGCAGAAGCCAAAACCTCGTATGGGGGGGTGCGTGTGCATGCATTGGGATGCGCAGCAGCGCACACACTTTCCATTTTTCTAACTGGAGCTATGCACTGGTCCAAGTAACCAACAGCCCAAAGAGAACTTTGGGTTATCTCGCTGCCAGTTCGCTTCCTCCTGCACCGCGTGGCACAAAATCTGAAAAAAAAATTATCCGCCCCAAAAAGCTGAAAACAAGACGGCAGTGCATGTGTAGTGCTGGAAAATCATCTTCTGTGCATGCACAGGGGGGGGGGGGAATCCGGGAATTTTTTTTTTAATTCCCCCCAAAAATCTCCCCCCAAAAAAGATGGCATGCACCGACCAGCACTAACAGAACGCATTTTGTGATGTCACCAGCAGTTTGCTACCAGTTCTATAGAACCGGTACAAACCAGGAGAAACCACCTCTCTCTGCTCCTGATGCTGTGTCTTTTTCTTTGGCCTTCAAATTTCGCCCCCTTTTCTTTGGGTCTTTCCAGCTGCTTATTTTCTTGCCCTTATTTTTCCTTCCGTTTGTTACCGATGCGTTTTCGTTCTTGCATTTAGAACTTCAGCAGTGACAAATAGAGAGGAGCGCCTATCTCTTTGCGGGTGGTAGGCGATGGGAACGCTTCTCTTTGCCTTGATTGAATTTATGAATTTAATTTATACTAAAAATGAAGACCCCGGGCATTGCAGATTAGAAACTAGATTTAGAGTTTAGGACTAAATGAACGTAATAAAGACCGGAAAATGTAAACTCTATCAGCAGGGGATCAGGAAGGTAATACCGCAGAAATAAATTACTAACAAAACAGACAACGGAAGAGGCATTTTTCAAAACCGCCTCATGTGAGTTGTATGTACACACAAATAGTAATATATGTTTGGGTAAGAAAAAAAAAAGATAACTCATTCCTGATGTCAAGCTAGAGAGGGATTTACTGATACATGCATACGCTCAGATTTTCCACAACTTTAGAAAATAAGAAGCTTCCCCTGTGCAAAGCCAAAAGAGGTTATTTCAATTACAGCTGAAGTATCATCTCATAGAACTTCTAACACTGACTCTTCTGTGACCTGACATGACTTCCTTCAACCTGCTGAGATAATCCCAGCAGCCGGTTAGGTCCCACAGAGTTGGCCTTCTCCGGGTCCCGTCGACTAAGCAATGTCGGCTGGCGGGACCCAGGGGAAGAGCCTTCTCTGTGGCGGCCCCAACGCTCTGGAACCAGCTCCCCCCCCGGAGATTAGGATTGCCCACACCCTCCTTGCCTTTTGTTAACTCCTTAAATCCCACCTCTGCCGTCAGGCATGGGGGAACTGAGATATCTCCCCTTGCCTATGTAGTTTTATGTATGATATGTTTGTGTGTATGCTTTTTAAATAATGGGTTTTTAGACTTTTAATGTTAGATTTGTTACTGTATATTGTTTTATTACTGCTGTGAACCGCCCCGAGTCTGCGGGGAGGGGCGGCATACAAAAATAATAATAATAATAATAATAATAATAATAATAATAATAATAATAAGTTGGAAGTAGACTAGAATAGGATAGAATTCTTTATTGGCCAAGTGTGATTGGACACACAAGGAATTGGTCTTTGGTGCATATGCTCTCTGTACAGAGAAGAATAGATACGTTTGTCAAGAATCATAAGGTGGAACACTTAATGATTGCTATTGGGTACAAACAAGCAATCAAGAAACAATCAATATTGATATAAATCTTAAGGATACAAGCAATAAGTTGCAGTCATACAGTTTTGAGTGGGAGAAAAAGGGTGATAGGAATGGTGAGAGAAAAAACTAGTAGAAATAGAGGTGCAGATTTAGTAAAATGTTTGACAGTGTTGAGGGAATTATTTGTTTAGCAATCAAGAAACAATCAATATGAATAAAAATCTTAGGATACAAGCAATAGGTTACAATCATACAGTCATAAGTGGGAGGAGAAAGGTGATAGAAATGGTGAGAAGACTAATAGTAATAGTAATGCAGCCTTAGTGAATAGTTTGACGGGGCGAAGGAATTATTTGTTTAGTAGAGTGATGGCTTTTGGGGAAAAAAACTGTTCTTGTTTCTAGTTGTCTTGGTGTGCAGTGCCCTATAGCATCGTTTTGAGGGTAGGACTTGAAACAGTTTGTGTCCAGGATGCGAGGGGTCAGTCAATATTTTCACAGCCCTCTTTTTGACTCATTCAGTATATAGGTCCTCAATGGAAGGCAAGTTGGTAGCAATTGTATTTTCTGCAGTTCTGATTATCCTCTGAAGTTTGTGTTGGTCTTTGTTGGCCTGCAGCACCAAACCAGACAGTTATAGAGGTGCAGATGACAGACTCAGTGATTCCTCTGTAGAACTGGATCAGCAGCTCCTTGGGCAGTTTGAGCTTCCTGAGATGGCACAGAAAGAATGCAGAAAGAAAGGGGGTGTTGCTTGTCTCCTGAAACACTGGAGCAAGCCAGAATGCAAAGGAGCAAAATGATTGTGGACAAATGTACAACTGGGATTACAAGGCTGGTCTGCTGCAGCAGGAAATTTCCAAGAAAGTTAAGGGGAAAAAACCCTGTGTTCCACCGTGACCAATAGCCGACCCTATACTGAACATTCCTTTAAAATGCTTTGCTACTAAGACTAAACCTTGTTTCCAGCTCAGATTAAAATAGAAGCTGCACGTTCCTTGGCTGGATGGTTATGTGGTTTGCTAGCGTTTGGCTTAATTTATTCTTAGTTTTGATTCTGCCCTGTTGGTTTTTTCTTTTCTGGAGGAGATGTAAATATTTAATTTTACAGATTCCCAGATACAGTTTGTGGCAGCCCCCTGCAACCGGCATGGCGAAAAGACGGAATGTGTGTTGCGTCGTGGTGCCCATTAGTCATTTTAGACATTTTAAAAAGCAACAACAGTACAAAAAAATCTGGTTCCCTTAAAACACTGCTCCATTTGGAATCGAAAGCTCGTACATTGCTGAGCAGGATATGGGGAAAATCAATCAAAAGCAGAGGGTGGCAAACATCCTAACAAAGCAGATGGGAGTAGAGATGGGAAAGCTAACAAGGAGAAGCTTTTGTGATCTAACAAGTCAAGAAGTTAAAAACACGAGGGAGCTAATTTAACCACAACTGCTTGAACATACATTGGGGTCTTCTAAGACTTGGGAGAGCCCCATTGGCAGCCAACAGAACCACAGATAAACATGGTTTTCCGTAAAAGTTTTTATTGTTTAATTTCTGCCCAAAATGCAAACTTAGAACCTGGGACTATTTGCATGCAATCTTGAGGTTGTCACGTTGATCTCCAGGTATTCTGTTTGCTCTTCAGGTGCTAACTAATAGTCAAGATCAAGTGAGCTACTAATATCACTCTATAAAGCCTTAGTTAGATCACACCTAGAATACTGCATCCAATTTTGGTCACCACCCTACAAAAAATAAGTTTGAGACACTGAAAAGAGTGCAGAGAAGAGCAACCAGGATGATTAGGGGACTGGAGACTAAAACGTATGAAGAACTGTTACAAGAAATGAGCATGGCTAGTCTACTAAAGAGAAGGACCAGGGAAGACATAGAAACATAGAAACATAGAAGACTGACGGCAGAAAAAGACCTCATGGTCCATCTAGACTGCCCTTATACTATTTCCTGTATTTTATCTTACAATGGATATATGTTTATCCCAGGCATGTTTAAATTCAGTTACTGTGGATTTACCAACCACGTCTGCTGGAAGTTTGTTCCAAGGATCTACTACTCTTTCAGTAAAATAATATTTTCTCATGTTGCTTTTGATCTTTCCCCCAACTAACTTCAGATTGTGCCCCCTTATTCTTGTGTTCACTTTCCTATTAAAAACACTTCCCTCCTGAACCTTATTTAACCCTTTGACATATTTAAATGTTTCGATCATGTCCCCCCTTTTCCTTCTGTCCTCCAGACTGTACAGATTGAGTTCCTGAAGTCTTTCCTGATAGGTTTTATGCTTAAGACCTTCCACCATTCTTGTAGCCCGTCTTTGGACCCGTTCAATTTTGTCAATATCTTTTTATAGGTGAGGTCTCCAGAACTGAACACAGTATTCCAAATGTGGTCTCGCCAGCGCTCTATATAAGGGGATCACAATCTCCCAAATATTAGAAGCAGACTTCTAATATTTGAGGAGCTACCAGAGAGGGGAGGGGGCCAAGTTATTTTCCAAAGCACCTGTAGTCCAGACAAGAAATAATGGAAAGAAACTGATCAAGGAGAGATTCAGCCTAGAAATAAGGAGGAACTTTCTGACAGTGAGAACAAACAACCGATGGAACAGAAGTTGCCTTCGGAAGTTGTGGGAGCTTCATCACTTGAGACTTTCAAGAAGGGATTAGGCTGCCATTTGCCAGAAATGGTGTCAGTCTCCTCCTTGTGCAGGGCGTTGAACTAGATGACCTACAAGGTCCCATCCAAATCTGTTACGTAATTGGTTAACTCTGAATAGTTCAGGTCTCCGATGCTTGATGGTTCCTTCAAGTGGCCCTAGGTGGGACATTCCTCCAAACAAAAACTTCTTCTGGGCACGGTCTAAGAGATGCTCACGGTGTGGTCTTCTTTATATTAAACGTGGGTTGAACGGATTTTCAAAGCACATTACAGTGGGGACACAGTTTCCCCATCTATTTTTGTACGTGTTTTTAGATGCAAGGTTTGTAACCCTTTCTAACCGAAGCACCTTCTCGTCGCTCTGGAAGGAATTGACCCACTTGTATAAGCTGAAGTGTGCTTTTTCCTAGTGCAAACAGCTGATGTGGCAGATGATTCAGCCCACGTTGGAACAGCAAAGGCCCAGGGTTAAAACTCTCCCATGTAGCCACCTGACTTTAATTGAACTTTTTTTTTTTAAAGGCATTTTTCAGATTCTTGCAACATACCAAATTACGGACCGACCACCTTCTGTAGTTTTAGAACCGCACGACATGCTAGTTTAAAATTTGGTTGGTTGGTTTACGGTTCAGTTGCATGAATGGAAGCATTGACATTTTGTTTTCCATAATTCATTTTGGGGAGGGGGGGTTGCTTTTTAGAGTGTGCTAGACACTATTCTGCAGGCTAAATATAGATGCACATTTCTCTGCTTATTTATAACCTTTACCTCCTGGGAAGGGAGCAGCTAAGCAAAAATCAAACTTCCTCCTGGCACTCTATTGAATGGTCTGGAAGGATTACAATTATATTCCATCTGCACCTTCTTTTTTTTGAAAAAAGGACAAACTCTGTTGTGGTTAGCTCTGGCCCAGCTGCTGCCCCAAGGACTGTGGATGTGGGAGAGACATCCACATGCTGCAGGCCTGTTTTGCCCCCGGTGGAATCTGCTGATGAAGGCTCCTCTGACCAAGAAGACATGAGTGACAGGGAGGAGGAGAGTGTGGCAGACAGCCCAGAAGGAGATCAATTATCTAGCTCCTCCTTGGATTCAGAACAAGAGTTAATGATACAGCCACGCATGCGGAGAGCGATGCATAGGCAACAACAACTGAGAGATTATTATCAAAGAAAATGAGGCCACCTGTGGTTGGGTGGGGCTGTGGTAATTAGTGAGGCTGCTATAAAGAGCAGCCTGTGGGTGTGGCCATTGTGGAGGATTATCTGATCCTTGTGTTTTGTGACTGCTTTACTGACTTTGACCTTTTGTGCGCTGATTTTTCCCCGCTTTGAAACTAAACCAGAGCAAAGTGTGTTTCACTTTGTGAAAGAAAAAGGACTGTGAATTGCCTCACAGCTGCAAGCTAAGTATCACAGAACTGATAAGGGACTTGTACAAATTACCAGTTTGTTTGGAGATGAGTGCTCTTTGCTATACCAAAAGAGGGCTTAGTTTATTTGAATTTTCATTATAAAGAACATTGTTTTGAATTTTCAAATGTGTGTGTGTCTGAAATTTATACCTGTGAATTTTTGGGAGGAGTCTCCCAGAGAGCCCGACAGAACAAACTCCAAACTTAAAACAACTGCAGCGGGGAAACAAAGTGCTATTTTTAAATTA
Organism: Erythrolamprus reginae; assembly: GCF_031021105.1. Taxonomy (NCBI): domain Eukaryota; kingdom Metazoa; phylum Chordata; class Lepidosauria; order Squamata; family Dipsadidae; genus Erythrolamprus; species Erythrolamprus reginae. The sequence goes on along the minus strand of NC_091959.1, from coordinate 20,255,587 downwards.
TACACGAGCCCTTAAAAACTAAGGGGGAAAACAACAATCAATGTTGTGTGTCTATCTCCTCCATTCCTTCAGCCAAATTGGGGTGTTATACGTTAGGATTTGCATGCTGCACAAAATTGAAATGGGTTGGGCAGATGTAACCCACTCCCATTTATTCAGTAAACCGTGGTTAGAACCATACGTCCGAGCTGATATGTTGGATTCTAATTCTTCTCGTTACTAGCATTCAGACATTTTATTATCCATAAGGGAGTGACAATCAGTTTCTCCTTCAGGTATCAATAGAATTGAACTGCTTCAGAAATAGAATGTAATTTTGTTAGTTTAATCCCCTCGATTGCACCAAATTGACTGAAAAAAAGGATGTGTGGTCCAAAACATCTGGAAGATACCAGGCAGGTAATGACTAGTGACATGTAGAAATTGGAAGCAAATGAGAACATAGAATAATAAAGTTGGAAGGGACTTTAGAGGTCTTCTAGTCTAACCCCCTGGTAGAGCAGGAGAACCTATACAATTTCAGGCTTTTCCCAAATATGCCCATGTTGCGCCAACACTCCGCAGTCTGCATTGGTTGCTGATCAGTTTCCGGTCACAATTCAAAGTGTTGGTTATGACCTATAAAGCCCTTCATGGCATCGGACCAGATTATCTCTGGGACCGCCTTCTGCTACACGAATCCCAGCGATCAGTTAGGTCCCACAGAGTGGGTCTTCTCCGGGTCCCGTCAATTAAACAATGTCGCTTGACGGGACCCAGGGGAAGAGCCTTCTCTGTGGTGGCCCCGGCCCTCTGGAACCAACTCCCCCCCAGAGATTAGAATTGCCCCCATCCTCCTTGCCTTTCGTAAGCTTCTTAAAACCCACCTCTGCCGCCAGGGATGGGGGAACTGAGATACTCTTTCCCCCTAGGCCTTTACAATTTTATGCATGGTATGTCTGTATGTATGTTTGGTGTTATAATAAGGGTTTTTAACTTTTAATATTGGATTGTTATATGCTGTTTTTATTTCTGTTGTTAGCCGCCCCGAGTCTACAGAGAGGGGCGGCATACAAATCCAATCAATCAATCAATCAATCAATCAATCAATAATTAAAATAAAATAAAATAAAATAAAATATAATAAAATAAATAAAATAAATAAAATAAATAAAATAAATAAAATAAATAAAATAAATAAAATAAATAAAATAAATAAAATAAATAAAATAAATAAAATAAATAAAATAAATAAAATAAATAAAATAAATAAAATAAATAAAATAAATAAAATAAATAAAATAAAATAAAATAAAATAAAATAAAATAATAAATAAAATAAAATATAAAACAAACAAATATTGTCCACTCTGTTGTTGAAAGCCTCCAGTGATGGAACACCCACAACATCTGAACATCACCTATTCCATTCTCTGCACTCTAGAAAGAGTGCAGAGAAGAGCAACAAAGATGATTAGGGGACTGAATGCTAAAATATATAAAGAACGGTTGCAGGAACTTGGCATGGCTAGTTTAATGTGAAGAAGGACCAGGGGAGACATGACAGCAGTGTTCCAATATCTCAGGGCTGCCACAAAGAAGAGGGAGTCAGCCTATTCTCCAAAGCACCTGAGGGTAGAACAAGAAGCAATGGGTGGAAACTAAAAAAGGAGAGAAGCCACTTAGAACTAAGGAGAAATGTTCTGACAGTTAGAACAATTAACCTGTGGAACAGCTTGCCTACAGAAGTTGTGAATGCTCCAACACTGGAAATTTTTAAGATGTTGGAAAGCCATTTGTCTGAAGTGGTGTAGGTATTATTATTATTATTATTATTATTATTATTATTATTATTATTATTATTATGTTATTCACAAAAAAACAGTAATACATAGCAAATGAGATTTGTATGCTGGATTTCCTATCACAATATCACAAGTCAAACACTTCCCAAGTGTTGTTGTTGCTGTTATTTCATTGGTTGGTTGCACTCACTGTTAGGGAATTTCTAGTTCTAGGTTGCTTTTCTCCTTGGTTAATTTCCATCCATTGTTTTTTGTCTTGCCTTTTGGTACTTTGGGAAATAGTTTGTCCCCCTTCCCAAAGCACCAAATGGGCTCTTTGTAGGAGTTACTCAAGTATTGAAAGACTGCTATCATGTCTCCCCTAGTCCCTTAAAGGTGTGTGCGTATGTCCGTTTGAAATCATTTCCCTGACTGCATTTATTCCAGGATGCTACAAACCACAACATAACTTTTTTTGCCCATTGTGCTAACTTGGCTTGCTTTAGATTTTGCTTAGCATGCTATACGAAGCTAAGTACGAAACCTTGATTTGTGGTTTAGTGCAGTGTTTCCCAACCTTGGCAATTTGAAGATATTTGGACTTTAACTCCCAGAATTCCCCAGCCAGCGAAGGCTGGCTGGGGAATTCTGGGAGTTGAAGTCCAGATATCTTCAAGTTGCCAAGGTTGGGAAACACTGGTTTAGTGTATTGCATGAACTCTGTTGTGATTTATAATGGTTAAATAAATGGTACTTTCATGCATTCTGTCATTATCTACCTCCTTCTGCCCATAGGAGTATATGAAGGTGAAACTTCTTGTGACATACATATTCATTATCAAAAAATGAAATGTCTGTTTTCCTTGTGTAAGAGTGGTGTACTGTATTTGTTCCAACACTGATTTATGCAGAAAGCCATAGCATAGAAACCTACTCAGTGACTTTAGGCTAGTCGCTCTCTTTCAGTGGTGGTGCAGAAAAATTGGAAGAAGGATTTCCATGGTTGCTGCCTTGAGCTTCCCAAGGAAAGGCAGGATATAAATCTGGCAAATAAATAAATCATAAGAGTTCTATAATTCAGTCCGATACACATTCAATCAGATTTAAGGTTCATGGTTTTCAGTGAGACCTATTTCCTGGGGAAATGTATATAACACTGCAGTTTGTGTTGTTGTTGTTAGTTGCGAAGTCATGTCCGACCCATCGCGACCTCCTGAACAACGTTCCTCCAGGTCCTCCTGTCCTTCCCTGGAGTCCATTTAGCTCACACTGACTGCTTCAGTAATTCCATCCAGCCACCTTATTCTCTGCTGTCCCCTCCTTCTTTCGCCCTCAATCGTTCCCAGCATTGGGCTCTTCTCCAGTGAGTCATTCCTTCTCATTAGTTGGCCAAAGTCTTTGAGTTTCCTCTTCAGGATCTGCCCTTCCAAAGAGCAGTCAGGGTTGATCTCCTCTAGGACTGACCAGTTGGATTGCCTTGCAGCCCAAGGGACTCGCAGGAGTCTTCTCCAGCACCAGAGTTCCAAAGCCTCAATTCATTGGCACTCAGCCTTCCTTATGATTTATTTTTTATTTTTTATTTATTTTGTCCAATACATAATGAAGGTTATAGAGGGTATTCTCATAGTGAAATATATCAAAGAAAGAATAGAAGAAAAGATATAGGAATAGGAGAATAGATATATGAGATATAGGAAAGACAATAGGCCAGGGGACGGAAGGCACGCTAGTGCACTTATGCACCCCTCTTACTGACCTCTTAGGAACCTGGAGACGTCAACCGTGGATAGTCTAAGGGTAAAATGTTGGGGGTTAGGTGTTGTGGTTAGCTCTGGCCCAGCTCCTGCCCCAGGGACTGTGGATATGGGGGAGACATCCACATGCTGCAGGCCTGTTTTGCCCCCCCCCAGTGGAATCTGCTGACGAAGGCTCCTCTGACCAAGAAGACATGAGTGACAGGGAGGAGGAGAGTGTGGCAGACAGCTCAGAAGGAGATCAATTATCTAGCTCCTCCTTGGATTCAGAACAAGAGTTAATGATACAGCCACGCATGCGGAGAGCGATGCATAGGCAACAACAACTGAGAGATTATTATCAAAGAAAATGAGGCCACCTGTGGTTGGGTGGGGCTGTGGTAATTAGTGAGGCTGCTATAAATAGCAGCCTGTGGGTTTGGCCATTGTGGAGGATTATCTGATCCTTGTGTTTTGTGCTTGCTTTACTGACTTTGACCTTTTGTGTGCTGATTTTTCCCTGCTTTGAAACTAAACCAGGGCAAAGTGTGTTTCACTTTGTGAAAGAAGAAGGACTGTGAATTGCCTCACAGCTGCAAGCTAAGTATCACAGAACTGATAAGGGACTTGTATAAATTACCAGTTTGTTTGGAGACGAGTGCTCTTGGCTATACCAAAAGAGAGCTTGGTTTAAGTGACTTTTCATTATAAAGAACATTGTTTTGAATTTTCAAACGTGTGTGTGTCTGAAATTTGTACCTGTGAATTTTTGGGAGGATTCTACCAGAGAGCTCGACAGAACAGTTAGGGGATGACACTACAGAGTCCGGTAATGAGTTCCACGCTTCGACAACTCGATTACTAAAGTCATATTTTTTACAGTCAAGTTTGGAGAGGTTAATATTAAGCTTGAATCTGTTGTGTGCTCTAGTGTTGTTGTGGTTGAAACTTTCACAGCCACATACTGCCACTGGGGAAACCATAGCCTTGACTATACGCACCTTTGTTGGCAGTTTGAGTGGATCAATACAATTAAGAAACCTTCCCTAAGGTGCTCAAAGAACTTTGTGGATTTGGTTAGATTTCTAACTTGATGAACGCTGGGGTCTTGTCCTTTTCTCCACTTCTCTCCATCACATGATGTTGTGATGGTCTTCATCTTTGGAGACCATCTTCCAGGTCATGGTTGTCCCAAATGTGTGTTCCTCCTCTCAAAAGGCAACTGGACTTTCTTGGCTTTTCTTCCTTTGAAAATGTTTCACTTGTCATCCAAGAAGCCTCTTCAGTTCTCAATTCTTCCAAACTGAAGAAGTTTAAGGTGAAACATTTTAAGGGAAAAAACCCCAAGAAAGTCCAATTGCCTTTTGGAAAAAGCATTTTTGGAATTTTGATGACATTGTTTCAATCTTAAACAGCAATAGCATTTATTATTATTATGCTGCTTCACAGTGCTTTACAGCCCTCTCTAAGTGGTTTGCAGAGAGTAAGCCTATTGCCCCAACAATCTGAGTCCTCATTTTACTGACCTTTGTAGGATGGAAAGCTGAGTCAACCTTGAGCCTACTGAGATTTGATCTGCCAAATTGCTGGCAGCTGGTGATCAGCAGAAGTAGCTTTCAGTACTGCACTCTAACCACTGCGTTCCGAGACTCCAAGGCAACCTTAAATGATCTACAGGTTTCCAGAAATTGCCTTTGCAACTGTTCACACAGGGAACATAAAAGTTTCTACATGAACCATGGTAGCTCAGTGGTTAGAATGCAGTACTGCGGGCTGTTTCTGTTATTTTATTTATTTATTTATGTACAGTATTTATGTATTTATGTATTTATGTATTTATGTATGTATGTATGTATGTATGTATGTATGTATTTATTTATTTATTTATTTATTTATTTTGTCCAATACAAATTGAAAGTTAAAGAAAATAAAAACATGTAGTAGGGAAGGGATAGAAGAAAAGATATGAGAATAGAATACATCAATGAACAGGATAAATGAATGGGAGAAAAGATATATAAAATATAGGAGAGACAATTGGACAGGGGACGGAAGGCACACTAGTGCACTTACGCTCGCCCCCTTACTGACCTCTAAGGAACCTGGAGAGGTCAACCGTGGAAAGTCTAAGGGAAAAATGTTGGGGGTTGGGAGTTGACACTATGGAGTCTGGTAATGAGTTCCACGCTTCAACAACTCGATTGCTAAAGTCATATTTTTTACAGTCAACTTTGGAGCGGTTGATATTAAGTTTGAACCTGTTGCGTGCTCTTGTGTTATTGCGGTTGAAGCTGAAGTAGTCATTGACAGGCAGGATGTTGCAGCATATGATCTTGTGGGCAATACTTAGATCATGTTTAAGGCGTCATAGTTCTAAGCTTTCTAGACCCAGGATTGTAAGTCTAGTTTCGTAGGGTATTCTGTTTTGAGAGGTGGAGTGAAGGGCTCTTCTGGTGAAGTATCGTTGGACATTTTCTAGGGTGTTGATGTCCAAAATTCAGTGTGGGTTCCAGACAGTTGAGCTGTATTCAAGGATGGGTCTGGCGAAAGTTTTGTAAGCTCTGGTGAGTAGTGTGAGATTGCCGGAGCAGAAGCTACGTAGGATCAGGTTGACAATTTTAGAAGCCCTTTTGGCGATACAGTGATCCCCCGGGTATTGCGATCCCGATCATTGCGAAACGGCTATATGGCGATTTTGCAACCCGGAAGTAAAAACACCATCTGCGCATGCACGCCCTTTTTTCTATGGGCACGCATGCGTAGATGGCGCCGGGCAGATCAGCTGCTGGGCGGCTTCCCTAGGTCTTCCCCCTCTTGCTGGCGGGAGGGCGAGCGGCGGGCATCAGCGAGGAGTTTCCCCACCGCCCACGCAAACTCCTCGCTGCCGCCCACCCGCCCTTCGCCCGCCCACGCCGTTCATTCTCGCCGCTTCCCAGCTGAGTCCTGAAGCGAATTGGCTTCAGGACTCAGCTGGGAAGCGGCGCGAGCGAACGGCTTGTCCGCCGCCTGCCTGCCCGCCCGCCCGCCCGCCCTTCGCCCGCCCACGCCGTTCATTCTCGCCGCTTCCCAGCTGAGTCCTGAAGCGAATTGGCTTCAGGACTCAGCTGGGAAGCGGCGCGAGCGAACGGCGTGGGCGGGCGAAGGGCGGGCGAGCGGCAGCGAGGAGTTTGCGTGGGCGGTGGGGAAACCCCAATCTTCGGCTCCTTACTGCTGCGGAAGTAAAAACATCATCTGCGCATGCGCAGATGGTGTTTTTACTTCCGCAGCGCTACTTCGCGAAAAACCGGTCATTGCGAGGGGTCCTGGAACGGAACCCTCGCAATGATCGGGAGATCACTGTATTGTTGCAGTGGGCTTTGGCACTTAGGTCATTTGATATTAGTATTCCAAGGTCTTTTACTGCGTGGGGGACGTTTGTCAGATTTTGTTTATTTAGTTTGTATATGAAGTTCGGATTCTTTTTGCCGATGTGGAGAACAGAACATTTGCTATATGATATTTGAAGTTGCCAAGTGTTAGACCAATCTGAGATGAAGTTAAGGTCTTTTTGGATAATAGTTGTGTTGTCTGTGGTATTGAAAAGTTTTACATCGTCGGCAAAAAGAACACAGTTGCTTATGATATGATTGCAGAGGTCGTTGATGTAGAGAATGAAAAGAGTGGGTCCTAGTACGTTGCTTTGGGGAACACCACTTTTAACAGGGACGGGGTGGAAATGGTGCTTCCAATTTTGACAACTTATTGTCTGTTTGACAGGAATGCTGTAATCCAGCTGTGGAGGGATCCTGAGATGCCATAGGATTTAAATTTTAGGAACCATGGTAGCTCAGTGGTTAGAATGCAGTACTGCGGGCTGTTTCTGTTGACTGCCAGCTGCCTGCAATTTGGCAGTTCAAATCTCACCAGGTTCCAGGTTGACTCAGCCTTCCATCCTTCCAAACTCGGTAAAATAAGGACTCAGATTCTTGGGAGCAATAGGCTGACTCTTTGTAAATTGCTTAGAGAGGGCTGTAAACCACTGTGAAACTCTGTATAAGTGCTCTTGGTATTGCTACAACAAGTAGTGGGTTACATGCTTATTGCGGCCCATTTTCATGGAATAAGTGTGCATATCCTTGCAGCACCAGCAAAATAATCATGGCATTTAGCTGTTTCTCAGGTGGGTGTACCTGTTAAGGTGAAGATGATTTTTCTGAGCGTTTTGATTCCACGGTCTTGCCTGCTTTATAACTTTGGCAGCCATTTCTCAGCCAAAGCAGATTATGTTGCCAGAACAGAGCTGAGAAACCACAAAGGTTAAATTTGTTGTCTCGGGTGTGGAATTACCTTCTCCCTCCCCATTTCAGTTGGCTCATTCTTCTAGCAAGGGGCTAAAATGTTCAGTTTATCTATTCGCATAAGCCGAGAAGATTAGACAGATGGACCGTACACCTCTCTCTCTTGGTTCCAGTGGGACTCATTTCTAGACAATCCGAGGAGATTAACTTAAAAAACAGCAACAGAACTGATCTGTTGAAGCTGTGCAAATGCGAATGTGCAGTCAAGCTGGGGCAGGTAATCCTGGCTGTGGGACAGTAGCGCCCACAGAGAAAATAGCTCATTCTCCAGAGTTCCTCGGCGATTGAAAAAATAGGCCATTAGAACAAAATGTTGGCTTTTAGCGACTTGGCATGAGGTGCGTCTATCAATACCTCTGGATTCCATGTGACTCACAGAGATTCTTGAATAGAATAGAATAGAATTTTATTGGCCAAGTGTGATTGGACACACAAGGAATTTGTCCTGGTGCATATGCTCTCAACGTACATAAAATAAGATATACATTTGTCAAGAATCATGTGGTACGACACTTAATGATTGTCATAGGGGTCAAATAAGCAATGAAGGAGCAATATTAATAAAAATCTTAGGATATAAGCAACAAGTTACAGTCATACAGTCAACATGGGAGGAAATGGGTGATAGGAATGATGAGAAAAACTAGTAGAATAGAAGTGCAGATTTAGTAGAAAGTCTGACAGTGTTGAGGGAATTACAGTATTTGTTTAGTAGAGTGATGGCGTTTGGAAAAAAACTGTTCTTGTGTCTAGTTGTCTTGGTGTGCAGTGCTCTGTAGCAACGTTTTGAGGGTAGGAGTTGAAACAGTTTGTGTCCAGGATGCGAAGGGTCAGTAAATATTTTCCCCGCCCTCTTTTTGACTCACGCAGTATACAGGTCCTCAATGGAAGGCAGGTTGGCAGCAATTGCTTTTTCTGCAGTTCTGATTCTCCTCTGAAGTCTGTGTTGGTCCTGTTGGGTTGCAGCACCATACCAGACATCTGCAAACCAACAAACCCACATCTGCTACAACGTCCTACCTGTCAATGACTACTTCAACTTCAACCACAATAATGCACGGGCAAACAATCGATACAAACTCAAAGAAAACCATTCCAAACTCGACTGCAGAAAATATGACTTCAGCAACAGAGTGGTTAATGCCTGGAAACAACACCTGGCTCTGTTGTTACATCCTCAAATCCCCTTAGCTTTAACCTTAAACTGTCCACTGTGGACCTCACCCAGTGAAAGGTTGTAAAAAAAATTTATGACCACACTGTGGGGCGTGGTTTTTTGTGTGGGTGTGGCTTGATTGTCATGTGACCGTGTAGGAGTGGCTTCCCAGCCATGTGACCAGAAGCAAACAAACTTCTGGTTGGCCCATTAGTCCATTTTTCACCATCTCCAGCAATGATGGACTGCCAAAATTTTTACTGCCACTGTGGGCGTGGGTTATTTTGTGGGTGTGGCTTGATAGTCATGTGACCAGGTGACCATGCTTGACAAGCATGTGACCCGGGTTGGCTTAAAGGTCATGTGACTGGTTGGGAGTGGTGTACCGACCAAGATAAGTTTTCAAATAGGTGCTTGGACTTGTTTTCAGTTGATCAAGTCACATTATTTGAATAGCCACAAAAAGGACAAATTATAGATAACATTATTGGCTGAGGAGCACAGGAACATTTTAAGGCTTTGTACTGAACCCACAAGGTTCAGTACGATAACAGATTAGGCAAGTAGCACAATTTTCTGGAATTGCTATAAAAGTTCAGTTCTAGATAATGATTAAAATGATTAAAGCATTTATGGGTAGAAACATATTATTTAATTATTTCTGATTTTAAAAGTAATCAAGGATCCTGCTAAGGTACAGTACTAGAGAAGGAAGGACAATAAAAAAAACCTATCAAGTATTCAATAAATAGTGCATAAACCTCACCCCATTCCTAAGAGGTCTGTAAGGGGGTGTGCATAAGCACACAAGCATGCCTACCATCCCTGTCCTATTGTCCCTATTAATTTGTACTCATTTCCTGTGCTCACATCCATGTTTATACCTAAAGCCATTATCTCATACCTGTTCGACAAACTAAATAAAATAAATATTTTTTTTTAGCATTCTCAACACCAAACTTTAAACAATTAATATCATGGCCAGCACATGCTCAACTTTAGATGATGGGGCTTCTCGTGTGTTGTGGGTTGGCTCTGGCCCAGCTCCTGCCCCAGGGAATGTGGAGGAGGAGGCAGGGGAAACGTCAACATGTCCTAGGCCTTTTTTGTTGCCGGCAGAGTCAGGGAGCGCAGTTTCCTCAGACAAAGAAGAAGGTGGGGGTGACTTGGAAGAGGGGGGCTTGGCACACAGCCCAGGAAGCCAATCACCATTATCTTCGGCCGATTCGGATGACGAAGTGTTAGACCCACGCAGGCACAGACTTATGCATCGAAGAGACCAATTGAGGACATATTACAGGAGATAAGAGAGGCCACCTGTGTTTGGGTGGGGCTCCAGTATTTAGAGCTGCTGCTATAAATAGCAGCGTGCTAGTTTGGCTGTTGTGGAAGATTATCTGATTGTAGTTCTTCAGGATCGTGCCGCACTGTGTCTGAACTTTGTTTGTGGATTTTTCACGACTTTGACACCGAAGCAGAGCAACGTGTGTGTGTGTGTTTCACTTCGTGGGAAGAAGGAGGGCTGTGATGTTTCTTCACAGCTACTAGCTAAGTACTTAAGGACTGATTAAGGGACTTGTACAGCCTGCAAGGTTGTTTTGGGGAGGAGTGCTTTTTGCAATACCAAAAGGGTGCTTTGTTTCTTTTGAATTTTGTGATAAAGGACATTGTTTTGAACTTTCAAACGTGTGTGTCTGAAATTTGTACCCGTGAATTTTCGGGAGGCTCATACCAGAGAGCCCGACAGAACATCGTGGATGAAGGCATGAAGATGATGAAGCATCTCTTGGCAGAGTAGATGTTCCACATTATTTCCTCACCTCCTGCACTTTCAACCCGATGGGAAAAAAATGGGTGGAAGGAACAGGAAGGGTTATAAAAGAATAAGGGTGAGGATTCTGCAGAAGAAATAAATCTATTTGGTGCTCTCTGAACTTGGTTATTTCTTAGCTCAGAAGCACCAAGAATTCCACAATTCAACCCTAAGCTTACAAATATTTTCTTCTTTTAAGATGTATTCTGTCTGGCAGAGGCTATTTCCCCTTCAGTAATGGGACTACAATTAGAGTTCTATCACTCTCTTTAAATTTTTATGACGGTTGCCAGGATATTATAGGTACACTTTTATATTTGTCTCCATGTAGGAATTAAATCTCATTCTGCATATTTTATTTTATGATCTTTTTACCAAATAAATATTTCAGTTCAAATTCCTGTCACCTAAGATATATTAAATTAATATTACCATAGTTACCTTTAGAAAAATGTTGACTAAATATAAGTCTAATAATCATGCTTAATCTACGGGGTATCTAGGAGTCGAAAATAAGTAGACGGCATACAATCAATCAATCATGCTTAATCAGGTCTTTCATTATTTAAAGGTAGCTATTCCTAATCAGGAAAATATCCTGCTAAATGTATTTGGGATTCATGTCACTTGTGTTCACACAACACCTTAATCTGGTGCTCTTCATTTAAATCAATATTCTTTGTTTGCACAAGATATTGAATTGTTAACTAACCAAGCATGTTGGACTGAACTTAATTAAGGTTGTCAGTAACCAAGCCTAAAATACCTGAATTATCTACTAAATTTTCATCCTGATTTGGTTAAGGCTGTTGGAATAGAATAGAATAGAATAGAATTTTTATTGGCTAAGTGTGATTGGACACACAAGGAATTTGTCTTGATGTATATGCTCTCAGTCTACATAAAAGAAAAGATACGTTCGTCAAGTATCATAAGGTACTAATACTTTTAATGATAGTCTGGGTACAATAAGCAATTAAATCATATTAGGAACCGATAAATATAAATTGTAAGGATACAAGCAACAAAGTTACAGTCATACAATCATAGGTGGGTGGAGATGGGTGATAGGGGTGATGAGAAGACTAATATTAATAGTAATGCAGACTTAGTAAATAGTTTGACAGTTGATGGAATTATTTGTTTAGAAGAGTGATGGCGTTCGGGAAAAAACTTGTGTCTAATTGTTCTGGTGTGCAGTGCTCTGTAGCGTCGTTTTGAAGCAGTTTGTGTCCAGGATTTGAGGTGTCTAAATATTTTCACAGCCCTCCATTTGGGTAATAATAATAATAATAATAATAATAATAATAATAATAATAATACAACGACTCTGGCATAAGCCAGTGAAAGTGGTCCCAGTGGTACTTGGCACGCTGGGCGCAGTGCCAAAGGATCTCAGCGGACACTTGAAAACCATCGGAATTGACAAAATCTCCATCTGTCAATTGCAAAAGGCTGCTTTACTGGGATCGGCAAACATAATTTGCCACTACATCACGCAGTCCTAGGTGCTTAGGAAGCACCCGACTGGTGATGAAATACAAAATCCAGCATAGTGATCTCGTTTGCTGTGTTGTATTGACATAATAATAATAATAATAATAATAATAATAATAATAATAATAATAATAATAATACTTCATTAGATTTGTATGCAGCCCCTCTCTGAGGATTCGGAGCGGCTCACAACAAGTAAAAGCATCATATACAAATCCAATATTAAAACAGTTTTTAAAACCCCTATTAAAAATCAATCATACAACCCAAACAAACCATACATAAACCAAGACAGCTGAGGGTATATCAATTCTTCCATGCCTGGCGACATAGGTGGGTTTTCAAGAGTTTACAAAAGGTGAGGAGGGTGGGGGCAGCCCTAATCTCCGGGGGGAGTTGATTCCAGAGGGCTGGGGCTGCCACAGAGAAGGCTCTTCCTCTAGGTCCCACCAGACATCATTGTTTTGTCAACGGGACCCAGAGAAGGCCAACTCTGTGGGACCTAATCGGTCGCTGGGATTCGTGCGGCAGCAGGCGGCCCTGGAGGTATTCTGGTCGGATGCCAGATCACAAGTATCTTACATTTACCTGATTTTAAACTGCAAATCCCATGATTATGGCTTGCATTTGGTCTTCCTTTCCCCCCATTTCTTTCATTTTTGGTGCCAAAAATTCAAAATATTAAAGTTCACGATCAGCTAAGAGGACATGTTCTAATGTTGCTCCAGCTTTGCTAATCTTGACTAAGATTAATGTTCTAGGTGAAGGTAACCTTTAAAGTTTTTAGCTCAAAATATCGCGATAGTATTGGAAAATAGTATAGGAGACGGGAATCGCTGGTTTCAAATTTAACTTCAGATGGGGCTCTTCAAGCTTAATTGTTTTCGCATTATCAAGAGATCTGAAGGTCATGAGGTTGAGAAAGGCCGATTTAAGACAACAGAAAATATTTCACTTCGATGTATTGTGTACCTCCTCTATCTACTGAAGAAAGTGGTTAGTTTCCTGACTTGTTTCTAAACCTTTATCGTTATAGGTTGGGAGCTTGGAAGACTATTATCATTTCCATCACAGCAAGACCATTAAAAGATCGACGTTCAGCAGCAGAGGTCCCCACAATCTCCTCAGAATGGATCCAAAGGTAGGTGTCCCCATTACCAATGTCAGTTACCACAAAGACCATCACCAATGTGACCCCTCCCCCTCGGTTCCAAAATGAAAGGAAGTCATCCAAGTAACAAACAAACAAAAATCAAAGTATACTTGATGGGTAAACTCTAATTTTATTTCCACGTATGTTATTTTCCTGGTTATTACGTTGTGTATTGTTTGAAGATATTCTAAAATATACCTAGTTTGCATGTCTGTTTTAGTTAAATAAAAGACAATCTGTGAATCGATCAGGGTTCCTCCCATTTCACACCTGACCGCCTGAACTGGTAGAGACCCGGTGGCGATGTCATGGAACTGGATTGGTGAGTGCCAGTCCATGGGCACCACCATCTTTTTTTAAAAAATTATTTTTTTTTAGATTTTTGTGAAGGGGGGGGGGGGTTGTTTTGTTTTTTCCGACTTTCCGGCACTGTGCATACAGTTGCCATTTTTTTTCCAGCTTTTTTGGGGGGGAAGCAGGGGTAGGCAGCAGGCAGGACAGGGTGGAACGCAGTTCCACTGGCGGAAATGAAGATGCATGGCCTTGGACCAGAATACCTATGAGATCGCCTTCTGCCGCACAAATCCCAGTGGCTGATTAGGTCCCACAGAGTTTGCCTTCTCCGGGTCCCATCAACTAACCAATGTCGGTTGGCGAGGCCCAGGGGAAGAGCCTTCTCTGTGGCGGCCCCGGCCCTCTGGAATCAACTCCTTCCGGTGATTCGAACAGCCCCCACCCTCCTCGCCTTCCATAAAATGCTGAAGACTCACCTCTGTTTCCAGGTGTGGGGATGACTACTTCCCCCCTTTGTTGTGTTTTCTGACCTCTATTGTATGATTAACTGGGTTGAATGTGTACGATTGTGTAGTTGGGGATTTTATGACACTGTTTATGTTATATGAATGTTTTTTAATTGACTTTTAAATTTTTATTAGATTTGTAATGTATTGTATTTTATTAAGTCTCCAGAGAGGGGCGGCATACAAATCTAATAAATAATAATATTAATATTAATAATAATAGTAATATTAATATTATTAATAATAATATTAATAATATTAATAATAATAATTATTATTATTATTTGCTCTTCTCCTTTTTCCTTCTCTTCTTTCCTTTCTTTGTCTCTCTCTTCCTCTTCCTTCCTCTGAATTACCATTAACACCTTCATGCGTGTCCTCTGTAAACCAAGGTTTAACGGCTGAATCGGTGCAGCAAATCCGGTCGTTTGTAGTTCATCCAATAAACCGACAGGGAAAGGGAGAAAACACCATCAGAATGAGTGAAAATGCAAAGCCCGAGCGGCTCTGAGGTTTTAATTAATTAAATAAATAACCTGGCAATCACGCGCAGAATAGCCACGGCTAATTTTTTTTTTTTATCGCCCGCAAGAGGCAAGAACAGAGGCATTATTTCAAGTTGCTGTTCCCTCTCCAGCCAAGAGCCCCTCGTGGGCTCTCTCTCCCACCTTTTCCTCTCTGTTGGCACTTATCACTGAATTGGGCAAGGCGGAGGGAACATGCTGTCTCTCAGCCCTGCGCTTACCGCTGAGATCTTTAATAAGAGGGGGAATATTGCTTATTCCTCTTCGCTGGCTGTCCTCTGCCTGCCCGTCTTATCTTCTTCTCCTTCTGCATCTGAGCTTGCATCCTGCTGTTCTGGTGGAAGAGGTCTAACCAACCATGCCATAGAAGAGGCCTCCCACATACCTGTTCCCTGGCTAAGCCTCTTTTCCTGCCCTACATTATCTGCCTGGAGGATTGTTCTTTAGCCTCTGGCAGTTTCTCAGACAGTCTAGTTCTTTTCTGATTAACTTTTCCTTGGTGTCTCAGTCATCCCTCTGTTTGTCTGTGTTTCTTTTTTTAGACCAAGTTCTTGAGAGAGAGTGAGAGAGAGAGAGGACCTGTCGAATGGATTCCTTAATCTTGTTATTTTAAAGGGTCCTTGATCCATGTAAATCGGACAGGTCATCCCTTCAGCTAGGAATGATATTGTTGATGTACGAGTAGAGTCGTACATTTACCAAGGTTGTGAACACACAGAAACGTTTAGACTGAGATTAGTTGTGAATAACTACTCAGCCACACACAGATATACTAACTTGAATTAAAGTTTACTTTGAGACCCTCCCTCGCTCTCATTATAATCTCCCTTCCTTCCTTTTCTTCTTTTTCCTTCCCTCTTCGTTCTCCTTTCTTCTTCCTTCCTTCCTTCCTTCATTTATTTATTTAATTTGTATGCCGCCCCTCTCCATAGACTCGGGCGGCTCACAACAGTAATAGAAAAAACAATGTAGAATACAAATCTAATAATTAAAACTAAAACCCCATAACATAAAAAACATGCACACAACATACCATACATAAACAATATAGGCCTGGAGAAGTTATATCAGTTCCCCCATGCCTGACGACAGAAGTGGGTTTTAAGGAGCTTACGAAAGGCAAGGAGGGTGGGGGCAGTTCTAATCTCAGGGGGGAGCTGGTTCCAGAGGGTCGGGGCCACTACAGAGAAGGCTCTTCCCCTGGGACCCGCCTTCCCCTCTTTCCTTCTTTTTTCCTTCCTTGCTCTCTTCTCATCTTTTTCTTTCCTCTTCCTCTTTCTCCTTTCCTCTCCCTTCTTGCATGCTCAAAAATGACCAATGATAGACAGCATTATTTGTTGAGGAGCAGAGGAACATTTTTAGGTTTTGTACTGAACCAACAAGGTTCAGTATGATAACAGATTAGGCAAGTAGCTCAATTTTATTTCATTGCTATAAAAGTTCAGTTCTAGATAACGATTAAAAGGATTAAAGTGTTTATGGGTAAAAATATACCATTTAATTCTTTTCTATTTTAAAAGTAATCCAAGATCATACTAAGATACTAGAGAAGGAAGGACAATAAAAAAACTATTAAGTATTCAATAAATAGTGCATAAACTTACTACCCCCACTGTGTCCTCTGCTCATGGGGGCAGCAGCCCATTACTGGCTGGTTCCCTCTTCAAGCTGTTTAAATACTAATGTGCGTGTTTAGAGCTCTTTGGTTACAATGTTCCTTGGTCTGTTGACCCATATTTCTCCCTAAAATCCTATTTACCCTTTATGTGCTCCTTGACAGGGTGTCCTATCTGTTGTCCATCCCCACCTCCAGGCTTCCTGATATCAGGGATATTATCCTGTGGCTGTGGGATCAACTCTCTCCATACAGTCACTTCTGTTAAATTCTGACAACGTTTAAAAAACGATATGTATTTTTATTTGACTAGTATATTAGAATGGGGCTAGTTGTTTTACTCTCCTCTAATAAAGTTGGTAGTTTTTTGAGGTTAATATTTGCTTTATATTGATCATGAATATATATGAAACAGCTCTGCTGTTGCATGGGGTGTTCTTTTTAATATTTATGACTTTTGAGTTCGATGTGCATTAAAAATACTAGCTGTATAAGGTTGGCTGTTATGAATTCCTTTGATTAAGTCGAATTGTATAACGTGTTTTCTTCGGATTGATACCATGTCTAAACAACAACAACAACAACAACAAATAACAATAATAAAAATTGCAATAACAGCAGTGGAACTGCAAAAAAATGCACTAATCATAACATCATATATTTTAAGAAGATACATGGTTGATACCTAGGACACTGGCAGCAACCTGTACCAACCATTAGCACCAGTCAGTAATATTTGTGATGCGTTTTTAAATGTCCAGTTGACTGAGGAGGAGGAGGAGAAGAAGAGGAAGAGGAAGAGGAAGAAGGAGGAGGAGGAAGAAGAACTAGAGCACAAATGATGGTGATTTTCCCCCCTTGACTAATAATCACTAAAGCTCTACATTTAGAGAGTTACTAAGAGACAGTGGAATATTTCCCAAATTGACCTGCTACAAGTAAAAGAAGCCTTCAGATTCTTTGAAACACTTCTTTAGGGTCATATGATAATTGTCAGAAAATTTAATATTCCTTTCGTTGATGAACAGGAGTTATTTTCATACTACTGTGGATTGGATTAAAAAGATGCTAATTAGATCTAATTGTCTTTGAAGAAAGAGGGTTATGATGTGCTCCACCAGTTGAGTATTTTGTCCTTTGGGGATTTTTTTTTAGCTAGTCTAACATTCCTTTTATTATTATTATTGAATGACACATCCTTATGTCTTTGCTACAGGGCATTCCAACCTTGTGGTGGATTATTAACACAGAAGCAAATAGGTACTACTGTGCCTGCTTTTTCCCTGTGATTTGCTTGAAAAATTTGAAGCACAACAATAATTTATTCTGATTCGGCTCGGTCAAGAAATCTTTGCCAGGTGCTCATTCTTGCCCTGCTCTTAATTTTGGGAGGTTTCCAAGACACCTTTTGAATTGACAAGCTGCCCTTACTAGAATATCTTTAAAAAGGAAGAAAAAGAAGCAATAGGCGGAAGGGACAAATATTACAAACAGTGAAAAGATGTATTATATTCTTTTTTTCCCCTCCTGAAAGTCACAAATGATGAACAGCCACAGTTTTCACAAATTATCCATTTACGGAGAAGAAATGGAGGACAATCTCCTGAGAATATTGGTTTTCTGCAGCATTATTGGAAATCTAGGCTTCTATTTTTCAATCAGGTGAAGATTAAAGGAAAACAATGTAAGGCAGGGTCAAAGTATTTCCTTGTCAATTGGCCAAGGATGGCAACAGCAGTAGCACTTAGACTTCTATACCACTTCACAGTTCTTTACAGCCCTTGCTAAGCAGTTTACAGAGTCAGCATTTTGCCCCCAACTATCTGCGTTCTCATTTTACCCACCTCGGAAAGATGGGAGGCTGAGTCAACCTTGAACCAGTCAGAATCGAACTGAGACAGAGTTTAACAGATTAACAGAGTTAGAAGAGACATTGTAGGTCATCTAACCCAGTGATTTTCAACCTTTTTTGAGCCGCAGCACATTTTTTACATTTACAAAATCCTGGGGCACACCACCAACCAAAATGACCCAAAATGACACTCTAATGCAGTACATATTATACATATAGTTAATAATATAGTTTCTAAATGTATTTATACTCACTTAGTGTGAAACCTGGTCTTGTTTCAATGAACACAAAAGGGATATCCTGGCAGGAATGGTAGTTTGGGTACCTATGTTTAATTTCCCCACGGCACACCTGACTATGTCTCACGGCACACTAGTGTGCCACGGCACACTGGTTGAAAAACACTGATCTAACCCAACCTCCTGCCCAAGAAGGAGGCCCTACATCATTTTGAGAAATGGCAGTCTAATCTCTTCTTGAAAGCATCCAGTGATGAAACTCCCACAACTTCTCAAGTCAACTTCTGTTCCATTGGTTCAATGTTCTTGCTGTCAGAAAATGTCTCCTTATTTCTGTTCTGCCGGGCTCTATGGTATGAGTCTCCCGAAAATTCAAGGGTACCAATTTCAGACACACACACATACGTGAAAGTTCAAAAACAATGTTCTTTATCACAAAAATTCAAAAGAAACAAAGCGCCCTTTTTGTATTGCAAAGAGCACTCGTCCCAAAACAACCTTGTAGGCTGTACAATCCCCTTAATCAGTCCTTAAGTACTTAGATAGCAGCTGTGAAGGAACGTCACAGCCCTCCTTCTTCCATGAAGTGAGACCCCCACACTTTGCTCTGCTTTGGTTTCAAAGTCGTGAAAAATCAACAAAGTCTGGAAACAGCAAGGCACGGTCCTGAAGAAACAACGTTCAGATAATCTTCCACAACGGCCAAGCCAGCACGCTGCTATTTATATCAGCAGCTCTAATTACTGGAGCCCCACCCAAACACAGGTGGCCTCTCTTATCTCCTGTAATATTTCCTCAATTGGTCTCTTCTATGCATAAGTCTGCGCCTGCATGGGTCTAACACTTCCTCATCCGAATCAACCGAAGATTATGGAGATTGGCTTCCTGGGCTGTGTGCCAAGCCCCCCTCTTCCAAGTCACCCCCACCTTCTTCTTCGTCCGAGGAAACTGCACTACCTGACTCTGTTGGCAATAAAACAGGCTTAGGACATGTTGATGTTTCCCCTGCACCCACCTCCACATTCCTTGGGGCAGGAACTGAGCCAGAGCCAACCACAACAATTTCTAGGTTGAATCAGTTATTATTATTATTATTATTATTATTATTATTATTATTATTATTATTATCATTATTCCTTGTCTGGGCTTTGATACTTTGGAAAATAGCTTGACCCCCTCCTCTCTGTGGCAGCCCCTCAAATATTGGAACACTGCTATCATGTCTCCCCTGGTCCTTCTCTTTGCTAGTCTAGCCATGCTCAGTTCTTGCAACCGTTCATCATATATTTTAGCCTCTAGTCCGCTCATCATCTTGGCTGCTCTTCTCTGCACTTTTTCCTAAAGTCTCAACATCTTCTTTTAATAGTGTGGTGACCAAAACTGGGTGCAGTAATCTAGGTGTGGTCTTACCAAGGCTTGTTAAGATCTTACTAAGGCCTGCAATGATGTATTATAACCACTGCATCACCATGGATTGATTTGTTTGTTTGTTTGTTTGTTTGTTTTGTTCGTTCATTCATTCATTCATTCATTCATTCATTTATTAGATTTGTATGCCGCCCCTCTCCGTAGACTCGAGGCGGCATATCACCTAACTATTATTGTTCTGGGGCACAATTTGAAGACTCCAATTTTAGGAGCATAGTACCCAGCCCATAGCTTCTAATGGAGGACTCTAATTTTAACCCAGAAAAGCAATTCTTTTGAGCTAGCTACACCAATTCTTGCTTCTGCAGCTTGTAACTATATGAAAGAATTTTAAAAGTTTAAAACCAACAGTCAGATGGTTATGCATGTAGGTGAGGCTTCCACCCAAAGCCATCCCCATTCTATATAATTGCAGGGTGAAATAGAATGGCACAGAATTTAAGATTCCAAGACAAAATATATAATTGACGCTAATAGATGTAACACTTGTCTGCAATTTTTAAAGCAGCTGTGTCTTTTCCTGTGTCTACCGTGGTTGCCATATGCTTCAGTTCCTGGAAAAAATGCCTCTCATTTATTTATGCCTGTAAATACTTTCTGCTCACAATCCCTATGCTAAACTGGCTCTGATTCTGGATTGTTTCCTCTCTTCCTAAAAAAAAACCTTTTGAAGAAAAGTTTGTGCATAGACAAAAAAGTCTTCTATTGCTGCACACAGAAATACTGTACATTCAAAATAGAAATAAAATAGAAATAGGAATAGACTAGAGTAGACTGGACTGGACTGGACTGTAGTAGAGTAGAGTATAGCGTAGCATAACATAGCATAGCATAACATAGCATAGCATAGAATAGAATAGAATAGAATAGAATAGAATTCTTTATTGTCCAAGTGTGTTTGGACACACAAGGAATTTGTCTTTGGTGCATATGCTCACACTGTACTTGAGAATAAAATACATTCATCAAGAATAAAATAATACAACGCTTAGTGATAGTCAAGGTTAACAAGCTATCCAATTGTACTAGGAAACAAATAAAAACAATATAAATGGAAAGATACAAGCAACATGGTTCTAGCCATAAGTGGGAAGAGATAGGTACTAGGAAGGATGAGAAAAATAATAGCAATACAGTCTTAGTAAATTATTTGACAGTGTTGTGGGAATTAGTTGTTAAGCAGAGTGTTGGCATTCGGGGGGAAACTGTCTTTGTGTCTAGTTGTCTTGCTGTGCAGTGCTGTATAGCATCGTTTTGAGGGTAGAAGTTGAAACAATTTATGTCCAGGATGTGAGGGGTCTGTAGATATTTTTACAGAATATATACTCAAAGCCTGCTTTGTTGGTAAGTAGACAATGCAGTTTCGTGAGCACTGTATTAAGGGTATCTTAAGCTAATTCTGGATAAAAGCCCTTCTCGGTCTTGCAGCTGACCCCAAACTGTAAAAGTTCAAGTCCTCTGTTAACTATTTATTCCGTGTATTTTTTAAAAGCTCAAATATGCCTTCAATTTGGGATTGGATCTTATTCAGCAGCAAAAACCATGGCAATTGACGGTCCTACCTACCTTGGAAGAAAAAAAAATTGTTAGCTTTTCAGAATGCTATCGGATTTCAAAGGAAGGCAAACAAGATTCTGGTGTGAAAACGAATGATTTCTGCAATAGAACAGATGCTTAAATTATTCTTGAGCAAAAGAGCGTGCCGTTAGTATTTACCTAAACACACTGTCCAAAATTAGCATGCCAAACCTTCTGGACTTGGCTTTATTGTGATTTCATAATCAAGGAGTACTTTTCTAGTTTATTTTAGGAAGATGGATCACCCTTTGACTGTTCCCATTTAATGTTATTGTTTGAATATGCAAATGACGGTGGCAGAACCTGACAAGTAATGTCACCTGGAATTCAAATGCCAGAGAAAATACTGCGCGGTTCTTGAGAATTCTTACCAATAAAGGGCTTTGAATGAAAAGATAACTAAATTCCATGTCATCTAAATGAGCTGATGCTTTTACAGCTGAGACTCCTATTTATGCATGTCTTTATAGACATTTGCATTCCAAAAGCTCCCTGAAATTTGCCAGCGTAATTAGTAAATCAACTGCCCCTTTGTTCACGTTGAGCAGATTATCCTGTACAACCTGAATGTACAGTCTTGGATGGGTGTACAGTGAGTCCTTTTCAAGGGTTCAGCCGTCGATTGAAGATGTGGCAAAACCAGCTTCTCTGATGTTCACCTTGCCTCACTAAGAACAGCCATGGGTTAGGGAAACATCTCCCATCTCCAAAATGGGCAAATGAGAAATAAAAATAGCAATAGCGCTTAGATTTACGTACCACTTCGTTGTGTTTTATAGCAATAGGTTTAGCACTTAGGCTTATATACCACTTCACAGTGCTTTTTGCGACGCTTCTGTGCATGGGCAGAAGAATCCGGGGCAGGTGGGCAGAGCCTCCCATCACCACTGCTACTGGTTGATAGATCCAGACCATACCTGGAGCAACCCATCGCTGCTTTACAGCCCCCTCTAAGCAGCTTACAGAATCAGCCTCTTGCCCTCAGTGATCTGGGTCCTCGGTTTACTCACCTCGGAAGGCTGCATTTATTAATTTATCTATCTATCTATCTATCTATCTATCTATCTATCTATCTATCTATCTATCTATCTATCTATCTATCTGATTTGTATGCCGCCCCTCTCTGCAGACTCGAGGTGGCTAACAACAGTGAAAAAGACAATATAAACAAATCTAATATTAAAAGTAATTTAAAAAACCCTAATTTAAGAAAAACTAATCATACATACAGATATACCATGCATAAATTTTATAAGCCTAGGGGGAAGGGAATATCTCAATTCCCCCATGTGTGACGACAGAAGTGGGTTTTTAGGAGCTTACGAAAGGCAAGGAGGGTGGGGGCAACTCTGATATCTGGGGGGAGTTGGTTCCAGAGGGTCGGGGCCGCCACAGAGAAGGCTCTTCCCCTGGGCCCCGCCAAACGACATTGTTTAGTTGACGGGACCTAGAGAAGGCCAACTCTGTGGGACCTAACTGGTTGCTGGGATTCGTGCGGCAGAAGACATCAAACCTGAGCCTGGTGAAATTTGAACTGTCAAATTGTAGGCAGCAGTCAGTCAGCAGAAGTAGCCTGCAGTACTGCACACTAACCATGGTGCCAGCGTGGCTCATGTAGCACTCTCTAAACCAGTGATGGCAAAGCTTTTTTCCCTCGGGTGCCGGAAGAGCATTCACGCATGTGTGAGTGCCCACACCTATAATTCAATATCTGGGGAGGGCGAAAACAGCTTCCCCTGCCCCCTGGAGTCCCCGCAGAGGCCGGAAATGGCCTATTTCCCAACTGGTGGGTCCAGTACGCTCGTGTTTCACCCTGCCCAGGCTCCAAAGGCTTCCCATGAGCCGGGAGAGGGCCAAACCATCCTCCCCCTTCCCCCTGGAGGATCTCTGGAAGCCAAAAACATCCTCCCAGAGCCTCTGTTCAAGCCAAAAATCAGCTGGCCGGCACACACATGCACGTTAGAGTTGAGCTAGAGCAACGTTTCACGTGCCAACAGATATGGTTCCACGTGGCACCCGTGCCGTAGGTTCGCCATCACTGGTTTAAGCAGTTGATAGTGTTAGCATATTACCCCAACATTCTGGGTCCTCACTTTACTGACCTCAGAAGGATGGAGGCTAAGTCTACCTTCAGCAGATCAGGATCAAAATCCTGGTAGTGAGGAGACCTGCAATGTTGCATTATAACCACTGTAATCAGTGCTAATAAATTGCTTGAAGGACTATAGAAGTCCTTTCCATTCCATGCTTTATCTATTTGTCTATTTATCTATTTTATCTATTTGTCTGGGTAATATGCAAAAAAAAATATCTGAGCAGATGCTAGGGGGGGAAAGCTGGCAAGCCTCGATTCCAAAGAGGGGAGGAGAGTGAAACAAGAGGTCCTGCAAATGGAGATACAGACTACTGCAAAGTCATCGCGGTGGAGTGCAACTTTAAAGAAAACCTGAAGTTAAAATTCAAATACCCAACAGCTGAATCAGAAATAAACCCCTTTGTCTCTGCAGTGTAGCAACTCCAAGACTTGCCATCTGTAAAGAGCATTCCAGCTTGGGAAAGGGCTAGACCGGAGTTTGATTTCAGCTAATATTCCAAAGCGTATCTGCCTGGGTAATTTTTATTCTCTTTTTCACAACTTGTACATCTCTTGGCCTCTGTCATATCATTTAGACGGGATTATAAATAGCCTCGCAATCAGCATCCAATTAACCACATGAGGGTTTGTACACATTTTGGGGGGACGTGATTGATTTCCAAAGGAAATAAATGCACTGAAATGTTGATTAAAAAAACGCCATACAAATGGAAAAGCACATTTTCTCTACAGATTGCAGGCATGGCGCACAGTATGAATAGCACAGGTGGTATCTCTGTGGGTGGACTAGGCAAATTGCAGCCCTCCAGAGATTGAGACAGCTCCCATCATTTCTCCCTGTTGTTCACGGCGCTATGCAGGGGTGGGTTCTGGATTCCTTTACTACCGGTTTGCTCAGGGACATGATGCACAGGCGCGCAGTACTTTAAAAAAGCTGCACATGCACAGAAGCAAAAAACCAAGATGGAACCACTGTAGGCGCTGCCGAGAAAAACGGCTCAGGGACATGGTACCCTGGGTCGCTGCCAGTTATTGCAATGCACTCTACATGGGGCTACCCTTGAAAAGTGTTCGGAGACTGCTAATAGTCCAGAATGCAGCCGCGAGAGCTGTCATGGTTGTAGCTCGGTATATCCATATAACACCTTTGCTCCACGAACTGCACTGGCTTCCTATTAGTTTACGGGCACAATTCAAGGTATTGGTTATTACCTATAAAGCCCTATATGGCTCAGGGCCAGACTATTTATAGGACCATCTCTTGCCGTACACCACCCAGAGACCAAAAGAGCTCACAGAGTTGGCCTCCTCCGGGTCCTGTCGACTAAACAATGCAGGTTGGTGGGGCCTTCTCTGTGGCCGCCCCGGCTCTATGAAACCAACTTCCTCCCGATATCTGTACTACTCCCACCATGTTGGCCTTTTGGAAAGCTATGAAGACCTGCCTTTGCCGACCAGCCTGGGGGGCCATAAATTCACAGCTTGATGGCCAACTATAAGAATGGGGTGTGTGTATATGAGTGTGATTTTCTTTTTATAATAATAATAATAATATATAATAAGAGTCGGGGTGGCGCAGCAGGTAGAGTGCAGTACTGCAAGCCACTGAAGCTGACTGTAAATCTGTAGGTCAGCGGTTCAAATCTCATCACCGGCTCAAGGTTGACTCAGCCTTCCATCCTTCCAAGGTGGGTAAAACAAGGACCCGGATTGTGGGGGCAATAGGCTGCTCTATTAAAAAGTGCCATTGCTAACATGTTGTAAGGCGCCCTGAGTCTAAGGAGAAGGGCGGCATAAAAACAACAACGAATAAATAAATAAATAATAACTTTTAATGTTTTTTTTTAGTTTGTTATGTTTTAACCTCAGTTAACTGTTCGACTTCTTTTACTGTTTTGTATTTATCCTTATTGCAATTGTACCTTTGGGATTGGGGGGCATAGAAGTTGCATAAATAAAATAAATAAATAAACCCAGGCCACGAAGTTACTAATGGTTCTATAGAACCGGTCCAAACCATGAGGACCCCACCTCTGGTGCTGTGTATGACCCAGGCGGGGGGTTCCACTTACCAGATGCTACCGTTATGTTCTCTGGAATCGTTGTGGGCGCACACACACACACATCGACACAGGATTTGTCCCCTGCGCATGAACAGCAAACGGAATCTCGTGCAAGGACGCTCTCGCATGCGAGATGCCACCGATTTTCAGCGATTTCTTTGCTTTCATGCAGGCACAGAAGCAAAAAAGGTCGGAAATCGGTGAAATCTCATGTGCATGCACAGAAAGCAAATCTTACATGTGCACGGACATGCTCTCATTGGGGGGTCAGAGATGCGTGCGCATGTCAATTTCCGCCACTGGAACCCCAATCCAAGCTGCAAGGTTTTTTAAATTTTTGAATCCATACATAAGTCCATATACCTTCAAATGCTGTGATTATTTTAACCAATCATAAGTTCTTTATATCATGACGCTTTTCCCCAGGTATATTTTGCTGCAATTATGTGCTTCTAAATATGTATGTATGTATGTATGTATGTATGTATGTATGTATGTATGTATTTATGTATGTCCGAAATAGCGCTATCCTAGTCTCCCTTAATTTTAAATAATCAGCAAAAATATGTGATAAATATGTATGTATGTATGTATGTATGTATGCATGTATGCATGTATGTATGTATGCATGCATGCATGCATCATAATCTTTACCAGGGTGATCTGACAGAAAAAACATATATATAAATCTAATTTTGCCATCTGGAATTTCTACCAATTAATTTCCAACAGTTTCCCCCTCCCCAAATCTATCACTATTAGCTTAATTTACCATGTTAATTATTTTTCCTCTTGTCTTTTTTTTAATTTTAAGCCATCTTAAAATTAAAATTCCCATTTTCGGGAAAAAAATGTTCTTGTGTCTAGCCTTGGTGTGCGGTGCCCTATAGCGTTGTTTTGACGGTAGGAGTTGAAACAGTTTGTGTCCAGGATGCGAGGGGTCAGTAAATATTTTCACAGCCCTCTTTTTGACTCGTGCAGTGCACAAGTCCTCATGGGAATGCAAGTTGGCCAGGCTGTTTGAGGAAGAACAGCCCAAGCAAAGGGTTTTTTTTTTCAAAAATCAAAATATATATTTAAGGTTCTGAGGCTAAAGATGTTTCATGATCTTCAGAACAATTACTCAGGAATCCGTTAAGCACGCATTAAACATCTGGGGATGTTCCGAGCAGTTGCTAAACATATAGCGTTTGAAAAGGTCATTCTTGTCATTCTCCCCTCCTTAGAATTCTTAGCCTCACATTTTGATAGCAATGAATAGTGTGTGTGAATATTTCACTATCAGCAAAAATGTGTTACACAACACACACAGCACTCGTTTTCTGAGATTTCATGGTGGTTTTCTCGGATGCTGGAAAGGAAAAGGGAAAAATAAAAACACCACAAGCCACCAATTTCCCTTTCTCCACTTGTGCTGTGAAGATAACATCGTTTCTAAGTTTTATTATAATCCTGGTAGGTTTATAATGGATAAACAATATTTAGCCTCCCATTTTCAATGTTTGGGAGATTTATAGTTTATTTTGTTAGTGTGTGAACAGGAGTCTCCAGCTGCAGAGCAGCTGTTGTAGCAAAGCTGCACAGCAAGAGCTAGAAGAATTATTTTGACTTTGATAAAAAGGGACGGAAATTATTTGAAAAGGGTTTTTTTTGTTTTTTTGTTTCGTAGCATTGATTTGATTTGTCATAGTTGTTTGGTTTCAGGCAGGCTAATAACTCAAATGGTGTTTCTGGTTTCTGAAATGTGTTGAGCGTTAGAAAATAAGACCAATATAAGAGAAAGAAAGCCAGGTATTAAAGCACCAGGCTAGAAATCACGAGGTTGTGAATTCCAGTCCTACCGAAGGCACAAAACCAGCTGTGTGACTTTTTGGAAATGTCTTTCTCAGCCCAAGGAAGAACTAGGCAAGGGCAAACCATTCCTGAAAATTTTCCCAAAAAACCCTGCAGGGATGAATGCAGACAATGGTCAGAAGTAGTGATGGGCGAACCTGACGATGTTCGGGTTCGGTGGATTCGGACGAACTTTGCGTGAAGTTCGGGTGAGGCCGCCGAATTCGAATCTGAATCCAAACTCTGAACTTTCCTGAAAATAGAGCCACATGCAAGGAAGGAGTCTCCGTGACATCAAATCCCCGCCCCCAGAGTCCCAGTGTGGGATTCCCCACCTCCTTTTGCTTGCAGCACCGTTGCAACGTCCATTTACGTTAAAAAAAAACCACAATTTTTTCCATTGGTACACCTGGTTATCTCATCCTTTCAAAAGGCGACAGTTTGGGAGGGAACATGCATTTAGACTTCATGGAACCAACTCTGCAAAAAATAATCTTTTTGCCTGGCCAGGTGCACAGTACAATTGACTGGATTGGAACTCGGGACACACAGAGATTTTTATATTAAAATACACCTGGATATCTCAGTTTTTCAAAAGGTGACAGTTGGTTTATTAATTTATAAATCTAGGCAGAGTAGCAGTGAACTGCTCTAACACAGGGGGCTAGGATGTTTTTCCAGATTTTCTTTCCATCTTATACACAAATGTATCTCTATAAAACCCATTTGATAAATTAACATTCAGTTTAAGAACATCAATTCAGAAAAATGACTCTAAAATTAACTTCAGCACGCAAGTAGCCTGTCACTCTGTTTTGGAACAGATACATAAAAAACAAGCTTTCTATAGTTTGTATATGGTATGCCAATCTATTCCAAAACCATTTCCTTTTCTCATATATCCTATATATTCTCTCCCTCTCATCCACTCCTCTTCTTTTTTACTGACTATCCCTATATATACTACTTAATGTCTATTTCATTCCATATGTATTGTATATTGGACAAAGAATAAATAAATAAATGCAACTATTTTTTTTTGTTCTCTAGGTAAAGTGGATACAGCAGCAAGAGGTTAAAGCAAGAGTCAAAAGGCAGGTCCGTCGGAACCAGCGTTTCGTTTCGTTCAACGACCCATCTTGGCCTGCAATGTGGTACATGGTAACTATGCACTTTGTGTGTTCGTGCTTGTGTGTAAAGAGCAGCTATTGCCATAGGGAGCTTAAGGTGGCCTAATCTTGGAATGACCTCAAAAGGAAGTAATTTTATTCTTTGAACTTTATTTTTACTGTATTTCATTTCCCTTTGCTTTGTTCTCCCTTGTTTGCTCCCTATATGTGTTCTGTCTGGGTCCCCCCAGACGCCAACACCAACCAAAAAGAGTATCCAGACACACTGGTAAAAAGCAAAGGCAGTTTATATACTGGAAACCAAGCACGGGTAACAAAAACTGTTCTTACAGACAGGAACACGATGAAGCTTCACAGAGGTTTTACGAAGGCCAGGCAATAAAACAGGATTCTTGCTGGCAAAAACAACACTGGAGATAATAAAACCCACGCCTCCCCCAAGTCTTCCAGACTTCTAGGCCACAAGCCAAGATCAGAGACGCCGAGAATCGAAGCAAGGTCACAGGACTCCCAGTTGATAACTCTCCACAAGATTGTAAGGGCGGGCCTGCCTTTTCAACCCTGCTGAGGAGAACCACACCCAAACCCAGCTGTTGCCAATTCAGGGATGAAAATACCTTTCTAATTGGCCCCGTCTTTGAGCTGCCCGTCGCTGCCTCATGTCTATTATAGCCTGTGCGTCTTCATCCAATGAATCCAGGCTACTAGCTGGGAAGAGCCCCCCCCCCCGGGGGTCTCAGGCTGCTCTCCCTCCTCCTCTTCCTGACGTTCCTCTCCCCCGTCTGCCTGGTCCTCCCCCTCCTGTTCACTGTCCTCCTCCTCTGGGCATGGATCCGGCAGAGCTCCAGCCGGTCCCTGAGCAGCCTCAGGCTGAATCAATTGTCTTTATAGTGGGTTTATTGGCTGTTACTGCATTTGAGCCTGTTCGAATGGGTTGTTTTAGTGTTGCAGTTACCGGTAGTTTTGTGGTCATCAACAACAAAATAATAAGATGCTCTTGGAAGGACTTGGTAGGTGGATAAAAATGCTAAATCTAGCTGAAACATCTGGTTGACTGGGCAGGCAACCATCATAATGGTATATGTGCCCAAGTACATGCAGATTTGCTATAAAATTAATTGTTGGGTAAGAGAGGCTGAGATCCCTCTTAGGTATGATGACCTGCAGGTTTTACCTATAGTGATTTCAGCTTGCAGGTGAATCATTATCTCTTTGTTTGATGCTTGAATAAACAAGCCTGAAGAAGCAAGTTCTATAAGTGAGGGTTTCATTCTCTATATTAACAGTGTTCAAATAATAAGAGATGATGGAAGGAAGGAAGAGAGAGAGGGGGAAGGAAGGAAGGAAAGAAAGAAGGAAGGAATGAAAGAAGGAAGAAAGGAAGGAAGGAGGGAGAGAAGTAAGCAAGGAAGCAAGGAAAGAAGGAAAAGACAAAGGGATAGAGAGAGAAAGAGAAAGGAAGGAAGGAGGGAGGGAGGGAAGGGAGCAAGAAAGGAAGAAAAAAAGAGAAAGGAAGGAAGGGGGGACGGAAGGAAGGAAGGCAGGAAGAAAAAGAGAGAGAAAGGAAGGAAGGAAGGGAGAAAAATAACATTAAGAAATATATGAATGACTTCCCATCTTCTAGCCACTTTCGTGTCTCTAGTCCCTGAGTGGTATTAATCCACATTTTGAGGTTTGAATGGCTGATCTTAGAAATTCAAATTCTACAAATTCTAATGATCCAAAATTGGATAAGGGGCCGAACTGGGCATAAAGAAATTGTGCTTGGCTTCAAATCATTTGACGTCTGCAGCTATATGGTGGTAACCCCATGTCTCAAGTAGCGTAGAACAGTGGTCCTCGGTGTGTGGTCCAAAGGCCACTTGGGGGATTGTGATATCCTCACAGGGAGTCCACGAAGTCTTGATGCAGGCTGGTGCTTTAAATCTTGAGTTAAATCTTGGTGGTCCATGGCTGTGGTCCCTAGCCACAAAAGGTATTTCCAGGGAGTCTGGTGAAAAAAAAGATTGAGAGACCATTTCCATGTATAATATCAATGTGCCACAAATCTTTTCTAACTAATTATCCGTAAGCAGTGAAGGGCTGCAAAAATTTTTACTACCACAGTGTGGGCGTGGCTTATTTTGTGGATGTGGCTTGCAAGACATGTGACCAGGTAGGAGTGGCTTGACAATCATGTGACCGGGGTGGTGGTTTAAAGGTCATGTGATTGGCTTAAAGGTGGCCAACTTGACATCACTCACATCAAGGGTTTGAGTTAGGGTTAGGCTGCCTGCCCTCTCCTTGCCTCCAAGAGATACAATTTCCCTAACTATTTACTATTACTGAACATCCAAAATATACTATTTAATTCTATGTATATATGCTGTGTGTACATACATATTACACACAGGCACACAAAAATATACATTATCTACTGTTTAAACTATGTGTATGTACACACACACACTCATGTACAGTTCTTCTAAAATTATACATATTCAACCTCATTTACTGCAAGAGGAAAAACATACCAAGAACCCAGAAGAGAAAAAAAGAAAAAAATTCAAAATTTTTCTACCGGTTCTGTGTACCTGACCATACCCATAGGAGCCCATCACTGTCTGTAAGACTCAGTCAAAAAAAGGGAACTGGTTGACTCCCTCTGATTTCCATAAACAGCAAGAGAACTTGAAGAAGCATCACACACAGGCAGACTGATACAGTACAAAAGCAGACATTCATTTGGGTTGGGTTTTTTTCTTTTTGAAGTCTCACGCTGTGTAGGACATTTGCTGGTGTGAAAACCAGCTTGGAAACGGTCAGGGTGTTCCCGAAAGTCTTAATATAACAGCAAAACAAACGCTCAGTGAATTTTTCTTGCTGGATTAGCTGAAGCTGAGCCGCTGCCCTTTTGGAGCAGACTGTGTCTCCGGTAAACTCTTCAAGGGGGAAGCTTCACACCTCATGCTTTACATAGAAACATAGAAGTCTGACGGCAGAAAAAGACCTCATGGTCCATATAGTCTGCCCTTATACTATTTTCTGTATTTTATCTTAGGATGGATATATGTTTATCCCAGGCATGTTTAAATTCAGTTACTGTGGATTTATCTACCACGTCTGCTGCAAGTTTGTTCCAAGGATCTACTACTCTTTCAGTAAAATACTATTTGCTTTTGATCTTTCCCCCAACTAACTTCAGATTGTGTCCCCTTGTTCTTGTGTTCACTTTCCTATTAAAAACACTTCCCTCCTGGACCTTATTTAACCCTTTAACATATTTAAATGTTTCGATCATGTCCCCCATTTTCCTTCTGTCCTCCAGACTATACAGATTGAGTTCATGAAGTCTTTCCTGATATGTTTTATGCTTAAGACCTTCCACCATTCTTGTAGCCCGTCTTTGGACCCGTTCAATTTTGTCAATATCTTTTTGTAGGTGAGGTCTCCAGAACTGAACACAGTATTCCAAATGTGGTCTCACCAGCATTCTATATAGTGGGATCATAATCTCCCTCTTCTTGCTTGTTATACCTCTAGCTATGCAGCCAAGCATCCTACTTGCTTTCCCTACCGCCTGACTGCACTGTTCACCCATTTTGAGACTTTCCAGCTGCTGAAAAAAGGACAATAACTCTAGCCAAGTTGCTTCTGTCCAGTTCAGGTTTTAAGTTTAAGTTTTAAGTTTTATTAAATACAGTGGAACCCCGACATAAGAGCTGCTCTACTTAAGAGCAACTCGAGATAAGAGCTGGGAGGGGAGAGATATTTTTGTTCTACTTACAAGCCCAAATTCGAGATACAAGCGCCAAGGAGCTGTCTCCTGAAGCCAAACGCTAACTTCCGCGTTCGGCTTCAGGAGACAGCTGCGAAGCGGCGCGCGTGTTTTAAAAGGTTGCAGCCGGCCTGGGGGGCTCGGGGGGGTGCTTGCAGCTTTCTTTCTTGCTCTTTTTCTTTCTCTCTTTTACCTTCCCTTCCTCTATTTCTTCTTTTCTTTCTCCTTCCCACCTTCTTCCCTCCCTCCCTCCCTTCACTCATTCCTCTCTTACTCTTCCCTTTCATAAGTTTCCTTGCTTCCTTCCTCTGTTCCTGTCCCTTCCCCCTTTCTTTCTTTCTTTCTTTCTTTCTTTCTTGCTCTTTTTCTTTCTCTCTTTTACCTTCCCTTCCTCTATTTCTTCTTTTCTTTCTCCTTCCCACCTTCTTCCCTCCCTCCCTCCCTTCACTCATTCCTCTCTTACTCTCCCCTTTCATAAGTTTCCTTGCTTCCTTCCTCTGTTCCTGTCCCTTCCCTCTTTCCTTCCTTCCTTCCCACCCTCCGTCCATTCATTCACCCATTCCTCTCTTGATCGCTTAAAGCCGGTCCCTGGTGCAAAAAGGGTTGGGGACCTCTGTCCTACAGGATTGGGTGGCAGAGAAGTTGAACATATGTAAATTTAAAAGTTTAAGAAAGTTTACAAGTTAAGTGAAAGAAACTTCATTATTCATTTATATGTACATGTACATTTCTTCATTAAAAACATGTCTTTCTGCATAATTTAGACTAACTTTGTGAGTTTTTTGAGGGCTGGAACCAATTAAAATTATTTACATTAATTCCTATGGGGAAAAGTCGTTCGAGATAAGAGCTGCTCGACTTAAGAGCCCAGGTCCGGAACGAATTAAACTCGTATCTCGAGGTACCACTGTATATAGGCCGTCCAACACCCTGATGGAGTCTGGGTGCATAAATAAAATAAAATAAAATAAAATAAAATAAAATAAAATAAAATAAAATAAAATAAAATAAAATAAAATAAAATAAAATAAAATAAAATAAAATAAAATAAAATAAAATAAAATAAAATAAAATAAAATAAAATAAAATAAAATAAAATAAAATAAAATAAAATAAAATAAAATAAAATAAAATAAAATAAAATAAAATAAAATAAAATAAAATAAAATAAAATAAAATAAAATAAAATAAAATAAAATAAAATAAAATAAAATAAAATAAAATAAAATAAAATAAAATAAAATAAAATAAAATAAAATAAAATAGCATGCATGCATGCATGCATGCATACATACATACATACAACCAACCAGGGGTGGGCTGCTGCCCGGATGGGAGGATGACACAGTGGGGTAGCGAAAATGGAGCTCCACCCCAGAGCACCCAATTTGCACCAAAAGATGTTGAAAGAAAATGCAGGGCGTCCTCTTTGGGCAGCCTCTGTGTTCTTCCCGAAAGTATTTAAAAACCCCAAAGCCGGCGATTCTGCTACAAACAAAAGTGTCTAGGAAAAGTATAAGGAGAGAAGAGGACCTGCTTGTTTTGAGTCCATTGATATGCCGCCCCGAGTCTACGGAGAGGGACGGCATACAAATCAAATGAATGAATGAATGAATGAATGAATGAATGAATGAATAAATAAATAAATAAATAAATAAGTGTGTTGTTTTGAGGTTCCTGGAAAATCCTTGATCAAGTCATATGATCGTCAAGCCAGTCCCACCTGATCACATGGCTGGAAAGCCACTCCTACCTGATCACGTGACCATCAAGCCACATCCACAAAATAAGCCACACCCACAGTGTGGTAGTAAAAATTTTGGTAGCCCTTCACTGCGTACAATAAAAAACGATATGCAGCAATTAAAATCCCAATAAAAACAATCATTACTACTAGGCCGGAGCGGAGTCCTACAGGGTGCATTCCAAAAGTAATGCAATTATTTTTTTCAAAGTAATTTGTTGAACAAATTTACACAAACACTTAAAATTCTTCAAAGTACTGTCCTTGGGCCTCTACACATTTTTTCCAGTGACTCTGCCATGACCGGTACGCGCCCTGGAAGGTGTCTTCGAGGACCTCTCACAAGGTCTTCGTCACGGCTGATTGGATCCCTTCTATGGACAAAAAATGCACCTTGCCATGAGTCCGCGAGTTCGTGGCCAAACATCAGGTGCCAACACTGCCCCACCCCACCTTAGCCCTGACGTCGCCCCAGCAGACTTCTTTTTGTTCCCTCGGATTAAGGCAGCCCTGAAAGGAACTGTTTTTCGTCCATAGAAGAGATCCAATCAGCTGTGACGAAGAGGTTCCCGAAGATGCCTTCCAGGGCGCATACCGGTCATGGCAGAGTTGCTGGAAAAAATGTGTAGAGCTCCAAGGACAGTACTTTGAAGAATTTTAAGTGTTTGTGCAAATCTGTTCAATAAATTACTTTAAAAAAAATAATTGCATTACCTTTGGAAGGCACCCTGTATAGCTCAACAGCCCCAGGCTTGCCAGCAAAACCATGTTGTTAAAGCTTTGCATAAGGGCAGGAGGGTGGGGGCGGTGCGGATCTCTGGGGGGGGGAGTTGATTCCAGAGCAAAGTGACCGCCACAGAGAAAAAATCCCCATTCCTTCCCCACTACAGAGGAAGGATACTGCAAAATCCCCATTCCCACCTCACCCTACTACAGCAAGAGATGGTATTTGCCGGTTCTCT
This sequence comes from Erythrolamprus reginae, assembly GCF_031021105.1. Classification (NCBI taxonomy): domain Eukaryota; kingdom Metazoa; phylum Chordata; class Lepidosauria; order Squamata; family Dipsadidae; genus Erythrolamprus; species Erythrolamprus reginae. The sequence continues at coordinate 20,220,515 of NC_091959.1, read as the reverse complement.
GAACTATTCAACATTGCCACTACCGGTTCTCCAAAACCGCTCAGAACCTGCTGGATTTCAGCCCTGAGCTGAACAAACCCAATTGCTTCTCCAGGGCTGGTCCTACCATTTTGAAACTCAGAGTAGCTACTGGAAGCCGTCTTTTTGACTCAAGTGGGTGTGAAAAGGAAAACAATAGCACACTCACGGCTGCCTTTTGTTCTCAGCATTGTGAAGACAACAACAGCCAATGCAGGTCCGAAATGAATGTTCTGGGAGCTTGGCAAAGAGGATACACCGGGAAAGGTGTCGTAGTGACTATCCTTGATGACGGCATAGAGAGGAGTCACCCCGATCTCGTACAGAACTATGTAAGTAATGGTGGTAGCGTCTTTGGTTGTTGGGTACTCGTACAACAGAAGAGCAGTGAAGTTTGCTATGCTCTCGAATAGAGTATAATAACATGGTTGGAAGGGACCTTGGAGGTCTTCTAGTCCAACCCCTTGCTTAAGCAGGAAAGCCTGCATCACTTCAGACACTGGGGGCATTTTTGCTGTCCCACAGCACCCAGGAGCTCCCTGCAGGCTTCCATCCACTTTTTGTGAAAAAATAGGTGAAAAATTGCCCTTTTTTCACAAAAATGGGGCTGTTTTTGTCTTCTAATTACCCCATCTAGCATGACCGGAGGAGAAATTCTGGGAGTTGAAGTCCACTAGTCTTAAAACTGTCAAGTTTGAAGTTTGTAAAAACGGTACATGGTTGTAAAAAGTATTCTGCTACACTGGAATTTTATTAAATAATCTGTTACTACACCATTTGGTTCAGAATACTTTTTCCCTTGTTTTCCACCACTAAATTCTAGGTGTGTGTTATACTCCGAAAAATACAGTAATCTTTGGGTTCAAAGCAAAGTGCCCTGGATCTGATATGGGCTCTCTTTTCTGTACATTCTTGTTTGAGTTAAGGAGTTGGCAACAGGACATAAATACAGTACGTAACCACTGGTGACCTCTGTAATGCATCTGAAACAAGTATTTTCCTGAGCTTGGACAGCTACGAGTCTGGGAAAAAGCACCATTATTTCAAAGGGCTGATGATCAGCTGAGAGAGAAGGTCCATGCCAGCCCCAAAGGACATTGTCTGCTTTCCATTCCAACACGACACAGGCCTCTTATGGTTCTTCTAGCTTTGGATATTCGAGAGCGGTGGACTTCTCTAAAAGCTTCTTTCAGCTCAAGGAATCAGTTTTCTTTTTTCCAAACTGCTTTGAAACCAGTTAAATAAGCAAGCCGAACAATCACTCGTCCTGTTGAATGCAGCAAAGGTGAACTTTTAAGTCAGTGATGGCGAACCTTTTTTGCCTCAGTTGCCGAAAGAGCATATGCGTGTGCTATCGCATATGCAAGTGTGTCCACATCCATAATTCAATGCCTAGGGAGGGTGAAAACAGCTTCCCCCACCCCCTGGGGGCCCTCTGGAGGCCAGAAATGGCCTGTTTCCCAACTTCTGGTGGGCCCAGTAGGCTCATGTTTCGCCCACCCAAGGCTCAAAAGGCTTCCCTGGAGCTGGGAAAGAGTAAAAATGCCTTCCCCCATCCTCCCAGAGGCTCGCTGGAAGCCAAAAACGCCCTCCCAGAGTCTCTGTGTGAGCCAAAAATCAGCTGGCCGGCACACACAGGCATGTTGGAGCTGAGCTAGGGCAACAGCTCATGTGCCAGCAGATATATGGCTCCACGTGCCACCTGTGGCACCCATGCCATAGGTTCGCTTGTTTTAAGTAATCTAGTGTAGCAACATAGAAACATAGAAATATAGAAGACTGATGGCAGAAAAAGACCTCATGGTCCATCTAGTCTGCCTTTATACTATTTCCTGTATTTTTATCTTAGGATGGATATATGTTTATCCCAGGCATGCTTAAATTCAGTGACTGTGGATTTACCAACCAGTCTGCTGGAAGTTTGTTCCAAGGATCTACGACTCTTTCAGTAAAATAATATTTTCTCATGTTGCTTTGATCTTTCCCTCATCTAACTTCAGATTGTGTCCCCTTGTTCCTGTGTTCTCTTTCCTATTAAAAACCTTTCCGTCCTGAACCTTATTTAACCCTTTAACATATTTAAATGTTTCGATCATGTCCCCCTTTTCCCTTCTATCCTCCAGACTATACAGATGGAGTTCATGAAGTCTTTCCTGATAAGTTTTATGCTTAAGACCTTCCACCATTTTTATAGCCCATCTTTGGACCCGTTCAATTTTATCCATATCTTTTTGTAGGTGAGCTCTCCAGAACTGAACACAGTATTCCAAATGGGTTTTCACCAGCACTCTATACAGCGGGATCACAATCTCCCTCTTCCTGCTTGTTATACCTCTAGCTATATAGCCAAGAATTCTACTTGCTTTTCCTACCACCTGACTGCACTGTTCACTCATTTTGAGACTGTCCAAAATCACTATCCTTAAATCCTTCTCTTCTGAAGTTTTTGCTAACACGGAATGGCCAATACAAGTGGATTCCACTTACCTTCGCCATTGGTTTGCATTGTGACATTGCACGTATACATCCCCTCGTACAACTTTGCTTCTGTGTGTGCTCAGTAGCAGGATTTGGCCCAAAACATAGCTGAGGAGCTGATCAGCTGTACTTTGGGTGAAATAATAAATGTCAGTATTAACCCAGGGATGAGCCCTTTTTCAAACAGTGGAAGATGAGAAGAAAGAAAAATTTGCTAAAAATTGCACAAAAAGAGATGGTGTCCATGGACCAGCACCAACCATGACATCACCAGTGGGTTGCTACCGATTCAGGTGATCCAGCTCTAACAAGGAGAAACCCACCCCTGTAGTGTAGGCTTGTTAGTCAAACAGATCTCAACGCAGAGATGGGAATCCTGTAAAAAAAAAACCTTATGAGATCTTTGGAAGAGAACAAATTTAGCAATAGCAATAACGTGTAGACTTATATCCTGCTTCATAGTGCTTTTACAGCCCACTCTAAGTGGTTTACAGAATCAGCATCTTGCCCCCACCCTCCCGCCCAACAACCTGGGTCCTCATTTGACCCACCTCGGAAGGATGGAAGGCTGAGTCAACCGGTGGTCAGATTCGAACTGCTGAACTACAGCTAGCAGTTAGCTGAAGTAGCCTGCAGTGCTGCACTCTAATCACTGCGCCACCCGGCCCTTTTATAAGCCGAGTGAAAAAGAGGTTTTGCAGAATACAGAATAACTGAGTTGGAAGGGAGCTTAGAGGTCCCACTTCCAAGCAGGAGACCATTCCAGACAAATTGTTTTTTAAAAAACCCCTTCATTGATGGAGCATCCACAACTTCGGAAGGCATCTGTTCCATTGGTTTATTGTTCTTGCTGCTAGGCGGTTTACTCCTCTGTTCTAGGTTAGGTCTCATTTGATCTCCACCCGTTGCTCCTTGTGTCTTGTTTCTGATTTATTTTTTTAGTTGTGCTTTAAGTTATTTTTTTCCCTCTCCCTTAGGATCCGCAAGCAAGCTATGATGTCAATGGAAATGATGAAGATCCAACTCCGCGCTATGATCCAAGCAATGAAAATAAGTATGTTCATTCTCCCACCCCCTCTGTCTCTCCTACCACTCCCCGTTTTAAGAATGGAATTTATTTATTTATTTATTTATTTAGTTAGTTAGTTAGTTAGTTAGTTAGTTAGTTAGTTAGTTAGTTAGTTAGTCCAATACATAACACACATTGAAGAGAAAGATGTGTAATAATATAAGTAAAGAAAAGAATAGAAGGAAAGATATAAAAGTATAGGTGAACATATTTGAAAGGAAGAAAAGATAAATGAGATAAGGAGAGACAATTGGACAGGGGATGGAAGGCACACTGGTGCACTTATGCACGCCCCTTACTGACCTCTAAGGAACTTGGAGAGGTCAATCGTGGATAGTCTAAGGGAAAAATGTTTGGGGTTAGGGGTTACCTGACACTACTGAGTCAGGTAATGAGTTCCACGCTTCGACAACTCGGTTGCTGAAGTCATATTTTTTACAGTCAAGTTTGGAGCGGTTAATATTAAGTTTGAATCTGTTGCGTGCTCTTGTGTTGTTGCGATTGAAGCTGAAATAGTCATTGACAGGTAGAACCTTGCAGCATATGATCTTGTGGGCAATACTTAGATCACGTTTTCTAGACCTAGGATTGATAGTCTGCTTTCGTAGGGTTGGGCTGTCTTTTAATTCGCTACTTCCTGCCTCTGTTTTTGTAGCTAGCTAGTGAAGCATTTGCCTATTAGCCTGAAAAACAGCGGACTGCTATGCCCCCCTACTACGCTTCCTGCCGAAATAACCGGCGTTCAAAAGCCTCATTCAAAGGGAGGATTTTGCCCCTAAAAGGAACATTCCAAATTTGACTGGAGGGAGAATGCAAAGCAGATAATCTTAACATGTGTTTTGAATGGTGCATCCATGTTGACTCCTTGAGCCTTGCCAAGCTGAAAGTGATTTAACTAACGTGAGATTATTACAAGGACCTGGGGAGGGAAAATGGAGAAAGGGACACGTCAATCGGTTTTCAAGTTGCTATTATATTATATATTTTAAGCAAGGCTCGTTAAATTTAACAGCTGTGAACTGAGCACAAAATTTCTTTCTCCCCACCAATTGCAGCTCTTGAATGTTGAACTGTTCCAATAAAGTTCTTTAGCAGAAAAAAGGTGATGATGACCCTGTTGTTAGGTTTGGGTCTAGAGTAATTAAGGAATTAGGTCATGTACAACTTAGCATTAAATAATGCTAGTTGTGCTGTTCATGGGCACAATATTGCAGAGGTCTCCACCCTTGGCAACTTTATGAGGTGTGGACTTCAATTCACAGAATTCCTCAGCCAGTATGGATTCTGCATTCAATCTCTCTCTCTCTCTCTCTCTCTCTCTCTCTCTCTCTCTCTCTCTCTCTCCCTCCTTCCCTCCCTCTCTCTCTCTCTCTCCCCCTCCCTCCTTCCCTCTCTCTCTCTCTTTCTCTCTCCCTCCTTCCCTCCCTCTCTCTTTCTCTCTCTCTCTCTTTCTCTCTCTCCCTCCTTCCCTCCCTCTCTCTTTCTCTCTCTATTTCCCTCTGTCCCCCCCTCTCTTTGGCATTTCTATTTCTTAAAAGCAATTCTGGAGGCAGATCAGCCATTGGAACAATAGTTTTCAGTCAGGGCATCCAGCCAAACAATAGTTGAGCCTCATTAACCATAGTTTGGCATGCAATCAGAAATAAGATGCTACAGTTGCTTAATAAAGTGTAGAGTGGCAATTCCCTGGGCTGGATTGAGGTGGGATGGGATGGAGTGATTTTGTGTTGGATTCTGCAGCTGTTTGGCTGCCCTGCAAATACATTTCTCCAGACTTGTGGGACCCAGCTTGGTACGAACGCTCTCTTTCTAAGATCAGGCTTTCTCTCTTCTAATGATAGTAATCCTCCAAGCGTTTCATTAATTGAAAGGATTAATTGTCAAAAACTTGGATGCACTTTGGAAACTTTTCCGAACATAGGCTGCCGTGGAGGAGTTCCACTTTAATGAATACCAGAAGGCAGAGACATTAACTTAGTAATTCCCTGGACATGCTTGTCCTTGATTTGCATAGAGTGCCTTTGCCATCAGAAATTTACTTTTGTTTAGCATTAATACCTGCCATGGTAATGAAAAGTAGCTCTGAGTCCAGAGTGGCTATATTTACCTAGCATGCAGAACCAGGCGGAGGTTCCACTTATTGGCTGCTACCACTACCAATCTATGGGATTGTCGTAGGCGTGCACACGCACCTCCAGTGGAGGTGAAATTTAGATTCTGCGCATGAATGCACATGCATGCATGAGATTTGGCATCCATGCGTGCGCAACAAGTGAAATCTCACATGAAGATGATGATGATGATGATGATGATGATTATTATTATTATTATTATTATTATTATTATTATTATTATTATATTAGATTTGTATGCCGCCCCTCTCTGCAGACTCGGGGCGGCTCACAACAGTGATAAAAACAATCTATATTGAAAAATCTAATAATTTAAAATCTAAAATAACAATTGTACATTTAAAAAATCTAAAAGCAAAGAACCCCAATATAAAAAAACATACATACAGTCATATCATGCACTAAAACTACATAGGCAGGGGGAGATGTCTCAGTTCCCCCACGCTTGATGACAGAGGTGGGTTTTAAGGAGTTTACGAAAGGCAAGGAGGGTGGGGGCAGTTCTAATCTCTGGAGGGAGCTGATTCCAGAGGGTTGGAGCCACCACTGAGAAGGCTCTTCCCCTGGGTCCCGCCAGATGACATTGTTTAGTCGATGGGACCCGGAGAAGACCAACTCTGTGGGACCTGACCGGTCGCTGGGATTCGTGCGGCAGAAGGCAGTCTCGCAGATATCCTGGTCTGGTACCATGAAGGGCTTTATAGGTAATAACCAACACGCAAGATGCTCTTGCATGTGAGATTCTGCTCAATTTCGACGATTTCTTTGCTCATGCGCAGAAGGGGAAGAAATGCCAAAAATCAGCGATATCTCACTGGCAAGAGTGTCCTCCTGTGAGATTTTGCTTGCTGTGCATGCATGGAAGCCAAATTTTGCATGTGTACATGTGTGCAGACATCGGAGTGTGGAGATGCATGCACATCTCAATTTCCGCCACCGGAACCCTGATTCCAGCCGTACCAGCTCCAACCTGTTACTGCCCAGAACCCAAACATTGTAGCACAACACACTGTAGTGTAAATGAGCTTGCTGAGCTGGAGGGCCGGGTTAAATGTGTCATCAGTTTGGAATCATTGTGCAGCCACCAGAGACCCCAAATGACTCAGAAATATCCGAACAAATCACATTCAGAGCGGGGTGGGTTTCCCTTCCCTTTGCTACCGGTTTGAGAAAGGGAGCGTGCACACGACACTAATGTGCCTGCGCAGAATGTCAGTGATGACATTGGGTGGGTGGGTGGAGCTTCCCAACACCTTTGCCACCGGTTCGCTCAAACCGAAGTGAACCGGTAGAAACCCACCACTTTTTCAGACTAATTTGCATCTCATCAAAAGGTATTTCGAGACCTCTGTTTTGACAGAGGAGCACCACTCAAAGCACACCGATGATGTCTCCTCGAATGGTGACAAAACGTTTGCAACCCAAGCTTGGAGCTCAAACCAACAACCTAAGAAGAGACCCAAGTCTGCCCCTCCTCACCATTGATAAGGGTCAATGGTGAATTCTATGTACCCTTATCTAGTGCCAGTTTGACTTTAGTTTAGTTTAGTTTAGTTTAGTTTAGTTTAGTTTAGTTTAGTTTAGTTTAGTTTAGTTTAGTTTAGTTTAGTTTAGTTTAGTTTAGTTTAGTTTAGTTTAGTTTAGTTTAGTTTAGTTTAGTTTAGTAGACCAGCTTTTTGTGTACATGTAGCTGAAAAACACCAGAAACATCCAGAGGATGAAAATCAGCTGGAGCTGAAATATGGCAAAGTCTTGCATGCCCTCCAATGGGGCTCCGTGTGCCACCTGTGGCACGCATGCCATAGGTTCGCCATCACGGTCCCATACTAAATGCAGGATTCTTTGCAACGCAAAAGGTAACCATTGAAAGATCTAGGCTACCTTCCATGCCATCTTCTATAGGCATGGAAGTGAATTTCCCATTACATATTTAGGAGGATTTCAAGGGGTGAAGGATTATAGTCTGGAGCTAAGTGTGAGTTAGATGCATTATTAAAATCAATAGCAATGCCAAGTGAATGATGAGCCTATTAAGACAAATCCAGGCTTCTTTTCAAGAATGGGGCGGGGGACAGGATGGACATTTGCAGCCTCAGCATACCTTGAATGAATGCCCCAGAGATGAAATAACAGGCTGCATTCTCCATCCCAAATAAAGCTTGCAAGGATGAACTCTCTCTCTCTCTCTCCCGGGATGCTTTTTTCAAGAGGCAACTGGACTTTCTGGTTTTTCTTTGAAGACATTTCACTTCTCATCCAAGAAGCTTCTTCAGCTCATTCTTCTTCAGAGCTGAAGAAGCTTCATGGATGAAAAGCGAAACATCTTCAAAGAAAAACCAAAAAAGTCCAATTGCCTCTTGGAAAAAGCACCTTTGCTTTTCCACCATGACCTGGATGACTGAGAATCTCCATAGACATATTCTTTCTCATTCTCTTTCTCTATCTCTTTCTCCCTCCATCCATCTATCTCTCCCTCCTTCTCTCCCTCCGTCTCCCTCTCTCTCTCTCCACCCTTCCAATGTTTACAAGATTTCTACTGAATTCTAAAACCTTTAAGTCAGTTCTCAGTGGCTAAATTCTCTCTCTCCCCCCCTCTCTCTTTCCTATCCATCTGTCTCTCTCTCTCCCTCTCACTCACTTACACTCCACACTTTCCACACTTATAAGATTTCCGCTGAATTCTGAAACCTTCCTGTGAATTCTCTTCCTAGGCATGGTACCCGCTGTGCTGGCGAAGTGGCCGCATCTGCAAACAATTCCATCTGCATTGTGGGCATCGCATACAATGCGAGAATTGGAGGTGAGTAGGAGGGTCCAGCAGTGTTTATTATTTATGAATTACATTTATTTCCCACTCCTCTCGTTTCAAAACGAATCTGCTGAACTTGAGAGGGACATGTCTTTGTTTCCTTTCGCCGTCAGCTGTTCTTTGTTAAGAGGACTGTTTTTATCAAAGTACTTGAAAATGTTCTGTTTCAAGGGTTTTCGTCCCTGTATAATGTGTTTGTCTCTTTGACCCGAAGTCTTGTCATTTGGAGGTTTCATAATTTAATTTACGTATGACTTATATTTATATCTATGGGACCGCCTTCTGCCGCACGAATCCCAGTGACCAGTTAGGTTCCACAGAGTTGGCCTTCTCTGGGTCCCATCGACTAAACAATGTCATCTGGCGGGACCCAGGGGAAGAGCCTTCTCTGTGGCAGCCCCGACCCTCTGGAATCAACTCCCCCCGGAGATTAGGATTGCCCCCCCCCTCCTTGCCTTTCATAAGCTCCTTAAAACCCACCTCTGTCATCAGGCATGGGGGAATTGAGATATTCCTTCCCCCCCAGGCCTATACAATTTATGCACGGCATATTTGTGTGCATGTTTGGTTTTTAATAAGGGTTTTTAGTTATTTTAAATATTAGATTTGTTATATATTGTTTTATTATTGTTGTTAGCCACCCCGAGTCTACGGAGAGGGGCGGCACACAAATCTAATGAATGAATGAATGAATGAATGAATGAATGAATGAATGAATGAATAAATAAATAAATAAATAAATAAATAAATAAATAAATAAATAACACTTACATTGGCATCAGGCCAGAATACTTACAGGACCGCCTCCGACCGCATGAGTCCCAGCACCCATTAGGTCCCACAGAGTTGGCCTTCACCAGGTCCCGTCAACTAGACAATGTTGTTTGGCAGGGCCTAGGGGAAGAGCCTTCTCTGTGGGAGCCCTGGCCCTCTGGAATCAACTCCCCCCAGAGATTCGTATGGCCCCCACCCTCCCTGCCTTCCGTAAGAGTCTTAAGACTCATCTATGGCACTAGGTTTGGGGCTACTAGACACTGCCCCCTGGCCGATGAATGTGTTGAGAGTAAGTTGACCGAATGGGAATGACTTGTCTTTTTATGGTTTTCTGGGATTTTAAATTATAAATTTAAATTAATTGAATTTAGGATATTATATATTGTTCCGTTATATGTTGTAAGCCACCCCGAGTCCTCGGAGACAAGTGGCATAAAAGTCCAATTAATAAAATAATAATAATAAACGTGCTGCCCAATCCCTTGGGGCTCAGGACGGCTTAGAACAATAAAATAATACAATACAATGACAATCAAAGTCAAATATTGAACAGTAAAGACAATAAAACCCCCATTAAACTAACAATAAAAGCCCTTAACTAAACTAAACAATCATACACATATACACACCAAGCGAATCAAACTTGGTTCAAGCTCAGGAAATTTTGGTTAACCTCTGCTATTTATCTTTTAAAAGTTTTTGCTAAAGCAGCTTGGAAATATAAATAAAGGAATATCCAGCATTTTTTTTTCTGTCTATGCCTCCTCTCTCTTCCCCAATTTTATAACTAACTAGGCCAGTGTTTCCCAACCTTGGCAATTTGAAGATATCTAGACTTCAACTCCCATTTGCTGGCTGGGGAATTCTAGGAGTTGAAGTCCAAATATTTTCAAGTTGCCAAGGTTGGGAAACACTGCATTAGACAATTCCTTCTGCTTCCTCCTATTTTATGTAAGGGAATAAAACCAGCGGTGAAATGTACTTACCTTCCCTACCGGTTTGGAAAAGCGCATTTCCGGTTTGTCTGGGTTGAGTTTGAGTTTGTTGACACCCATCCAGGCCTCAACAGCCTCCAGGCACCGGCACATCACTTCCACTGCTTCGCTGACTGGACATGGGGTGGAGATGTATAACTGGGTATCATCGGCGTATTGATGATACCTCACCCCATGCCCTTGGATGATCTCACCCAGCGGTTTCATGTAGATATTAAATAGCAGGGGGGAGAGGACCGACCCCTGAGGCACCCCACAAGGGAGAAACCTAGAGGTCGACCTCTGACCCCCCACTAACACCGACTGCGACCGACCGGAGAGGTAGGAGGAGAACCACTGAAGAACAGTGCCTCCTACTCCCAATCCCTCCAGCCGGCGCAGAAGGATACCATGGTCGATGGTATCGAAAGCCGCTGAGAGGTCAAGAAGCACCAGGACAGAGGACAAGCCTCTGTCCTGGGCCCGCCAGAGATCATCCATCAACGCGACCAAAGCAGTTTCTGTGCTGTAGCCGGGCCTGAATCCAGACTGCTGAGGACCTAGATAATCGGCTTCTTTCAAGGACCGCTGGAGTTGGAGCGCCACCACCTTCTTAACAACCTTCCCCATAAAGGGAAGGTTGGAGACTGGACGGTAGTTATTGAGCACGGCTGGGTCCAGGGAAGGCTTCTTGAGGAGGGGGCGCACAAGTGCCTCCTTGTAAAGGGCCGGAAAGGACCCCCTCCCCAAGGAGGCATTGACAATCTCCTGGGCCCAGCTCCGTGTCACCTCTCGACTGGCCGAAACCAACCAAGAGGGACACGGATCCAGTAAATAGGTGGTGGAACTCACAGCTCCAATGGCCTCGTCCACTTCATCAGGTGCCCGCCAGTGTGCCCGATCCAGGCCAAACCATTAGAATTTCACCCCTTGGAATAAAACTCCAGTGATTACTGCTGACATAACCTACAAGGGGTGAGTTGCCAGTTTAGAGCTAAAGAAAATGTCCCTTTGTTTCAGTATACATGTCTCTTTAACCCTCAGAAAGGAGCACTATTATTGCTGTTTTATATACTGAGTCAAATCTAGTCAAATATCAAATATTTAGCTTGGCTGCCGTTCACAAAACCTTACAAAATGCAATTGATGTCAGATCCCCTCCAGAGAACAGGACGACTGTTTAGGAAGCATTTCCTTATTGTACAGAGGCGACATTGGGCAGCCACTGGGCTCTGAATGGGGCGGAAGAAATGCTAAGGCTTCACCTCCTTTTTCTGCATGGGCCCTATGAAGAGAGGCCTTCTGCTGCCTTTTCTCACGTGTCCACATCCTATCTGCTGGAGACTGTAGCACGGGAGGTACTCTCTGCGTTTGGTGGGTTTCGTACGGATGTTTCATTGCCCAACTAGATAACAACATCAGTGTTAGAAGGAAATGAGGTGTGCAGAGAGGGGGAGGGGGAGAAGGAGATGGAGAACAACTATGGGGTCCTTGGTGCTCCCTAAGCTAGGTGGTTTCTTGCAGATGTTTCATTACGAACTAAATAACACCATCAGTGTTAGAAGGGAATGGGGTGTGCACAGAGGAGAAGGAGGAGGGGGGAGGAGGAGGAGGAGAACTATGGGGTCCTTGGTGCTCTTTGAGCTTGGTAGTTTCTTGGAGATGTTTCATTATGAACTAGATAGCACCATCAGTGGTAGAAGGGCATGGGGTTTGCACGGAGGAGGAGGAGGAGGAGGGGAGGAGGAGGGGAGGAGGAGGAGGAGGAGGGGAGGAGGAGGAGGGGAGGAGGAGGAGGAGGAAGAGGAGGAGAACTATGGGGTCCTTGGTGCTCTTTGAGCTTGGTAGTTTCTTGGAGATGTTTCATTATGAACTAAATAACACCATCAGTGGTAGAAGGGCATGGGGTTTGCACGGAGGAGGAGGAGGAGGAGGGGAGGAGGAGGGGAGGAGGAGGAGGAGGAGGAGGGGAGGAGGAGGAGGAGGGGAGGAGGAGGAGGGGAGGAGGGGAGGAGGAGGAGGGGAGGAGGAGGAGGGGAGGAGGGGAGGAGGAGGAGGGGAGGAGGAGGAGGAGGAGGAGAACTATGGGGTCCTTGGTGCTCTTTGAGCTTGGTAGTTTCTTGGAGATGTTTCATTATGAACTAGATAGCACCATCAGTGGTAGAAGGGAATGGGGTTTGCACAGAGGAGGAGGAAGAGGAGGAGGAGAACAAGTATTGGGTCCTTAGGGCTCTCTGAGCTTGGTGGTTTTCTTGAACATATTTCATTACCCAAACCAAGTAGCTTTACCGCCAGTAGCAAGAAAACAAGTACCAAGGACCCCTCATTCCAACCCCGAACTACAAATAGTCTCCTTTCTTGGTACAGTAGCATGTTTACATTCTCCGCATTCTTTTTCTCCATCTAGATAATCCCACAAGTTAGTCTGGGATTTTCCTCCCGCGGAAGCAGCCCCGATGCTTGGCGCAAGTCACACATGAATTGACCCTGTGTTCTTGTTCTTGAAAGCGTCTGTTCTCTGTGTGGGACAGAGTCATAGGCTTCACCCCGTCCCTGGTGACAGGCGAGGCTCCTCTGCCCCGTGGAATGGAAGATATTTGTGTCCTGCCATTTGCAGCCAGATGGTTTTACAGCGATTGAAAATTATTTCGCAAGAGCTGTGGTGGCGCAATAGTTAGAATGCAGTATTGCAGACTAATTCTGCCGGCTGTCAGCAGTTCGATTCTCATCAGCTCAAGGCTGATTCAGCCTTTCACCCTTCTGAGATCAGTAAAATGAGGACTCGGGTTATTGGGGGCAAGATTCTGACTCTGTAACCCACTGAGAGAGGGCTGTAAAACACTGTGAAGTGGTATATAAGTCTTAAGTGCTACTCCTTCCTTCCTTCCCTATCTTCCTCCCTCCTTCCTCCCTCCCTTCTTCCCTCCCTCCCTCCCTTCTTTCCTTCCTTCCTTTCCTCCTTTCCTTCCTACCTCCCTTCCTTCCTTCCTTCCTTTTCTTCCTTCCTTTTCCTCCTTCCTTCCTTTCCTTCCTTCCTTTCCTTCCTTCCTTCATTCCTTTCTTTCCTTCCCTTCCTTTCCTTCCTTCCTTTCTTCCTTCCCTTCCTTCCTTCCTTCCTTCCCTTCCTTCCTTCCTTTCCTTCCTTCCTTTCCTTCCTTCCTTCCTTCCCTTCCTTCCTTCCCTCCCTCCCTCCTTCCTTCCTTCCTTCCTTCCTTGTAAAATGGGACAAAATTCACTCAATAACTGTCCTACTTCGTGCAATGTACGGGTCCCCAATGGAAGGCAGGTTGGCAGCAACTGTTTTTTCTGCAGTTCTGATCATCCTCTGAAGTGGGTCTGCAGAACCGAACAATATTCAGCTTCAGCTATGGAAATCTTCAGCTCAGTTATGGTCATAAGTCAAGGACTGCCCATCCTAAACTCTCTGTTGTGGTGCATAAACATCAGTGACTTTAAGCAAAGTTAAATCCAAAGTAGCTTCCCCCCCCCCTCCTGCTCTTGGAATGAAATGGAGGGGAAGTATTCTTGTTCTCTTTGCTTCCGTGGTTTTTCCCAAGGCACACCCATTCTGAGACCTCCAGTATGAGACCCTTCCTCTTCTGATGTCTTCTGCAAAGAGATCTGCCCTTTGAAGGGGCCATCTCCAAATACAGGCATGTTTCACAGCTATGGCAAATGAGATATCCCCTTGGGTTCCTCTAGGGATGCCGTTATCCTATGCCCAGCTCTTGGCTCCTTAAAGACTTAACAGATTTATGATGACATCAGCTGCTGCAACCAACAGCTCCATTTTGTATGACCGCAATGCTTCAAAGTTTAATCTGTGCAAGTTTAGGCTGCCATAAATCTGGCCATTGTGGAAGGGTCTGTGTTGGCCTGCCTGATCAGGGAACCCCTTGTGGAACTGCTGTCTTTCAAGGTGTCAGGAATAACCAGACATCCAACCCAGCCTTATCTTAGCTGATAGATATCATCCTTGTTTGGGCCAGGTGTAGAGAGCCTTCTTCTTCTATGGAGTCCTCACACGAATAGAATAGAGTAGAGTAGAGTAGAATAGAATTGAATAAGGAGTAGAGAATAGAGTCGAGTCGAGTTGAATAGAACAAGGAATAGAAGGAGTAGAATAGGATAGAATAAGATAGAGAATAAAGTAGAGTAGAAGAAAGATAAGAGTAGGATGGGGAGGGGAGAATAGAATAGAATAGAATACAGTGGTACCTCGACATACAAGTTTAATTAGTTCCAGACCCGAGCTCGTAAGTCGATCAACTCGTATCTCGAACAAATTTTCCCCATATGAATTAATGTAAATAATTCTAATTGGTTCCAGCCCTCAAAAAAGTCCCAAAGTTAGCCTAAATTAAGAAAAAAGACATGTTTTTAATTAATAAATGTACATGCAACACATATAAATAAACAATAAAGTAAATAATGAAAAGAGAAATGTACAAAATACAATAACAAAATGTATAAAACACGGTACAGCAACCTTACTTTGGCGACAGACGAGTGCGGCTGTGTACTGTAGGAGCACGGCTGAGGAGGAGGGAGCGAGGGGAGGGAGGACGAGTTGGCTGCGCGTAGTTAGGCTATGTAAACAACACATAGAGCCGAGATAACCGGAAGCAAGAGCGGTAGCATCCTGAAGCTCGGCTCGTATCCCGAATTTGAGCTCGGGTGTCGAACAGAAATTTAGCTCGCGTCGCGGCTCGTAACTTGGAATACTCGCATGTGGAGCGGCTCGTACCTAGAGATACCACTGTAGAATAGAATAGAATAGAATAGAATAGTAGAATAGAAGAAGGAATAGAAGAAGGAGTCGGGTAGGATAGGATAGAGAGTAGAGTAGAAAAAGAGGTAGGGTAGAATAGAAATAGGATAGGATAAGATAGGATAGAATAAGGAATAGAGTAGAGTAGAATGGAATGGAATATGGAATACGAATTGGAATTGGAATTGGAATAGAATGTGGAGTGGGAATGGGAATAGGAATAAAATAGAATTTATGCCCAAAGAGGCTTCTTACAAACCCAAGTGTTGAGGATTGGGCTCTTCTTGGTGGCGAGCCCTGTCCATCGTGCTCCCAAACTTCCAATCTTGGGTTTTTAAAAAAACTTTCTGCCCTTTCATTGCCTTCCTGTTTGCCTTGTATCCCATTGTTCCTCCTTGCCAAGAGCAGAGTACATTTACCGTTCAATAAACACAGAGAGGATACTAATCCATCGTTCCTGTTTTCCCCGTCTCTTGAAAGCTGCGAGCCATCAGAAGTTTTTATGGCTTACACTCTGGGAAATGGCTGATTTATCCCTTCTCTTTTCCATTTTTTTAAACCCTAACTTCTCCCTGATCATCTATCGATTTCCCCGCCGTCAGTTTGGCTGCAAGGTTTGAACGGAAATTGTAAGGCCTGGGGGGTTCAGACAGTGGCGAATAGGTCTGCAAAGGAGGGATTAAAAAAAGTCAGGATATGTGTCACATACAGATAGTCCTCGACTTTTGACTACACATGGGAGCAGAATTTACAGTGCTAAGCAAGGCAGTTCAGTGAGAAGCACCCAATTTTGTGACCTTTCTTTTTTGCCAAGGTTGTTAAGTGAATCATTACAGTGGCTAAGTTAATGTGGTCGCTAAATGAATCCAGCTTCCCATGTGGGACTGCCTTCCTCCGCATGGATCCCAGCGTCCGGTTAGGTCCCTCTGAGTGAGCCTTCTCCAGGTCCCGTCAACTAGACAATGTCGCTTGCCGTGTCCTAGGGGAAGAGCCTTTTCTGTGGGGGGCCTGGCCCTCTGGAATCAGCTCAGTTGGGGCCATTAGACCTTAGTCCCCTGGCAAACAAGTGTTTGTTTGTTTGTTTGTTTGTTTGCCCAACCACCCTGGTTGCCAGGCACAGGAATTTTAATCATGTGCCCATGGGGATGTTGCAAGAGGCATATAGCAATAGCTCTTAGACTTATCTACCGCTTCACAGTGCTTTGCAGCCCTCTCTAAGCAGTTCACATGGTCACCATATTGTCCCCAATAATAATAATAATAATAATAATAATAATAATAATAATAATAATAATAATAATTATTATTATTATTATTATTATTATTATTATTATTATGTCAATACAACACAGCAAACGAGATCACTATGCTGGATTTCGTATTTCATCACCAGTTGGGCGCTTCCCAAGCACCTAGGACTGCGTGATGTAGTGGCGAATTATGTTTGCCGATCCCAGTAAAGCGGCCTTTTCCAATTGACAGATGGAGATTTTGTCAATTCCGATGGTTTTCAAATGTCCGCTGAGATCCTTTGGCACTGCGCCCAGCGTGCCAAGTACCACTGGGACCACTTTCACTGGCTTATGCCAGAGTCGTTGCAGCTCAATTTTTAGATCTTCGTATTTCACTAATTTCTCTAGCTGCTTCTCCTCAATTCTGCTGTCCCCTGGGATTGCGATGTCGATGATCCATACTTTCTTTTTCTCCACAATCAGGATGTCTGGTGTGTTATGCTTCAAAATTCGGTCAGTCTGAAGTCGGAAGTCCCACAGTAGTTTTGCTTGCTCATTTTTGACCACTTTTTCGGGCTTATGATCCCACCAGTTCTTTGCCACTGGTAAATGGTAGTTCTGGCACAAGTTCCAGTGGATCATCTGTGCCACAGCATCATGTCTATGCTTGTAGTCTGTGCGATCTTTTTGCAGCAGCTGAGTATGTGATCGATTGTTTCATCTGTTTCTTTACAGAGTCTGCACTTTGGATCGTCAGTTGATTTTTCAGTTCTGGCTTTGATAGCATTTTATTATTATCATTTATTATTATTATTTATTAGATTTGTATGCTGGCCCTCTCCGAAGACTCAGGGCAGCCAATAATCTGGGTCCCCATTTTACTGACCTTGGAAAGACAAGCTGGGTGCTCATTTTACCAACTGTGGAAAGACCTGAGTCAACCTTGAGCCTACTGAGATTCGATCTCCAAACTGCTGGCAGCCGGTGATCAGCAGAAGTAGCTTGCAGTACCACACTCGACCCACTGCGCCACCGAGGCTCTTTAGCATTTTGTGTGATTTGTAAACTATCATTTATGATGCAGATTTCAAATCTGAGGCCCCATATAGTATAAAAGGCCACATATAATCCAATGAATGTATGTATTTAAAAGAATACACTTACGGTGGTGATGAGTGCCCCGTGGAAAAACCAGATTGGGTTGAAATAGTCCTGGGGAAAATTTATCTATGTGGTCGCTGAGAATTGACAACGACTTCATAGCACATAATCAATCAATCACTGGCATGAGATAGCTTCACTGCCTTGGTACTGTGTTTTTAAACCCAACCCAATTAGGATGTCAACAGTGGTTCAATAAACCTAGATTTAGTGTGCAATGTAAGCGTGACCTTTAGATATTGGAGGGCTGTTTTAGAGAAAGCGAAATAAAGAAGATGGGGTGTTCTGAATGGAATCCACACCAATGGGGTTAATTCTTCTTGTCAGACTCTTCCCTTTACCATCTAGTCAGGAAAAAAAGTTCATTCAAAGGCTAAGAATTGTAAGAGAATTTTTCGGACTATAAAGATTAGATTAGATTTATTGGATTTATATCCCGCCCCTCTCCGCAACCTCGGGGAGGCTCACAACAACAATAAAAAACAGTACATAATAACAAATCCAATGCCCACCAATCTAATTACAATTTAAAATTAGTAATTTCATAAAACAATCCCAATATATATTAAAAACAAAAAACAAAAACAGGCACACAGTCAATCAATCAACAAAACAACATGGGTAAGGGGGAGATGTTTTAGTTCCCCCATGCCTGACGGCAGAGGTGGGTCTTAATAAGTCGCACCGGTGTATAACATGCACCAAGATTTCAACATTTTCCCCTGAGACTCGGGGAGGCTCAAGTGCTTTGTCCCAAAGGTGCTTTCTCCGGAGGCCACCGTCCCCTGTCCTATAGTCTCTCCTATATCTCCTATATCTTCTCTTCTATTTCTTCTATCTCTTCTATCCATTATATCTCTTCTATCTCTTCTGCTATTCTCTCTAGTTATATTTTACTCCTATATTTTGTCTTCTATACTCTCTTTGATACATTCTACTGGTATATATCCTCTATGACCTTCATTGTGTATTATTGTGTATTGGACAAAACAAACAAGCAAACAAACAAACTGAACTTCCTTGTTTTTTTTTCTTTTGAAGACATTTAGCTTTTCATCCAAGAAGCTTGTTCAGCTGTGACAGGTTGGTGGGGAATGGAAAGATTAATAATAATAATAATAATAATAATAATAATAATAATAATAATAATAATAATAAATGAGCCAGGGTGGCACAGCAGGTAGAGTGCTGTACTGCAGGCCACTGAAGCTGACTATAGATCTGAAGGTCAGTGGTTCAAATCTCATCACCGGCTCAAGGTTGATTCAGCCTTCCATCCTTCCGAGGTGGGTAAAATGAGGACACGGATTGTGGGGGCAATAGCCTAGCTCTGTTAAAAAAAGTGCTATTGCTAACATGTTGTAAGCTGCCCTGAGTCTAAAGAGAAGGGCGGCATAAAAATCGAATAAGTAAGTAAGTAAGTAAGTAAGTAAGTAAGTAAGTAAGTAAGTAAGTAAGTAAGTAAGTAAGTAAGTAAGTAAATAAATACAACAACAACAACAACAACAACAACAACAACAACAACAACAACAATAATAATAATAATTTATTAGATTTGTATGCTGCCCCTTTCCGAGGACTCATATAGACAAATCCATATACAAATCACATACAAATCCAATGTTAAAAACAGTTTTAAAAGACTCCTATTAAAAACAGTCATACAACCCAAACACACCATACATAAAGTCAAGGCAGCTAAGGATATATCAATTCCTCCATGCCTGGCGACATAGATGGGTTTTCAAAAGTTTGCGAAAGGCAAGGAGGGTGGGGGCAGTCCTAATCTCCGGTGGGGGGGGAAGCTGATTTATGTTCCTTGCAGACAGCTGGTCATTTGCATCCTTTAAGGGAGTCGTTGAGGCCACTTGGAGGTTTATCTGTGTCCTCAGGTTCACCTGAGTGCTGCTCCTGGTTCTTGTAGCCTACCTTGTCTAAGATCAAAATCCTATCTCCCCTTCCTCTTAGCTTATTTCTTACATAGAGACATAGAAGACTGTCGGCAGAAAAAGACCTCATGATCCATCTAGTCTGCCCTTATACTATTTTTTGTATTTTATCTTAGGATGGATATATGTTTATCCCAGGCATGTTTAAATTCAGTTACTGTGGATTTACCAACCACGTCTGCTGGACGTTTGTTCCAACCACCTACTACTCTTTCAGTAAAATCATATTTTCTCATGTTGCTTTTGATCTTTCCCCCAACTAACCTCAGATTGTGTCCCCTTGTTCTTGGGTTCACTTTCCTATTAAAAACACTTCCCTCCTGAACCTTATTTAACCGTTTGACATATTTAAATGTTTCGATCATGTCCCCCCTTTCCCTTCTGTCCTCCAGACTATACAGATTGAGTTCATTAATTCTTTCCTGATACGTTTTTTGCTTAAGACCTTCCACCATTCTTGTAGCCCGTCTTTGGACCCGTTCAATTTTGTCAATATCTTTTTGTAGGTGAGGTCTCCAGAACTCAGAACTTCTTGTTTTCCTGCCAGCTTTCTCAGTTCTCCCATTAACGTTGAGACCAAGAGCCCTTCATTAAATGAGACATAATCACATCTCCCAAACTGGGCTACGAATCTTGCTTTATTTATTCCTACATGCTTTTTTAAATTTCCTAATGGGTGAATGTAGATGCATTTGTGTTTAGTGAGTTGAAACGGCCTTGCGTGTTTCTTTTTTACCCAACCAATTATCTTCAGAGGAAGGCAGCGTCTGGCCTTGAACTTCTACCAACAATTATAGAAATAAGCTTGCTGCACAATGCTGGTTTGAATTCAGCTCAGGGAAAGGGGTTTTTTTTGGTTTGTGCTAAACTAGATTCATTCTGTACTATCAGAGGAGGATAATGTTCAAGATCTGTAATTAAATTTTCCTCTAGTTTTTTTTTTCTTAAGGAAAAATATGTGTTGAAAGAAAAACGAATTTTCTTCAAACTAAACAGAGGCCTTGTGTACTTAACAATATTGTGTACTAAGATTACCCTTGGCTGCCCTTTCTCCTAAAAGTGCTGCCACCCATGGCAAACTTCTAAACCGTGATAGATAATCAGCCATTCCGTTTTACAAAAAGAATGAATCAAGCTACTAGAATTTTTTTTTGAGATTGGTTCATGTATATTTATTTATTCATTCATTCATTCAAAGCTAAGCACTTCCTTTTAAAAAAATATTATAGTATCTCTCAGTTTGGCTGCATTTTTCCTTCTCTCTCTAAAAAATTAAAAATAAAAATACCATAAATTCAAGGAGGATTTTGGCCCTGATCCACCAGTCTCAGCTGTTGCCTAGTTCCCATTTCATTTGGAAGAAACCGGGCCAACTTTCTGGTGGACCATGCCTCTTGCTTTATTCATTTCCAGGAGAGCCCTGTTAGCTAGTTGCTGGACTGATGAGAGGAGAGTAATTCACCCCATATATTTCCATAACCAACTTATGACTCGCTGTGCAAATGTTCCATCTGCCTTCGGGCTTGTAATGTATTCTCCCCCTCGCCCAATCTTTGTTTATTCTGCAAGGTGTTGCCTGCATGTGCCAGGATTATGCACCAAACAACCCCCTTCTCTCGGAGACAGCTCCGTCTCATCAGAGTGCAGCTGTGGGTTTGGCCAGATACTACGAGCATGCATGGCTTGGTAACCTTCCAGTCGCGCTGTTGTAGCGCTTTGTATCGGAGGCCAATCCTGAAGGTAAACCGGAAGCCCCAGCTGCTTCAGGATTCATTCCGATGTGGATTGATTCTTGGCCAAAGGAGAGAGATTATCTAGGTCAGTGTTTCCCAACCTTGACAACTTGAAGATATTTGGACTTCAACTCCCAGAATTCCCCAACCAGCGAATGCTGGCTGGGGACTTCTGGGAGTTGAAGTCCAGATATCTTCAAGTTGCCAAGGTTGGGAAACACTGATCTAGGTTATCTCGGCAACCAATCCCTTGTACAGAGGAATCATTGAGTCTGTCATCTGTCATCTGCAACCCAACAAGACCAACACAGACTTCAGAGGATAATCAGAACTGCAGAAGAAACAATTGCTGCCAACCTGCCTTCCATTGAGGACCTGCATACTGCACGAGTCAAAAAAGGGCTGTGAAAATATTGAGTGACCCCTCACATCCTGGACACAAACTGTTTCAACTCCTACCCTCAAAACATCGCTACAGAGCACTGCACACCAAGACAACTAGACACAAGAACAGTTTTTCCCCGAACGCCGTCACTCTGCTAAACCAATAATTCCCTCAACACTGTCAAACATTTTACTAAATCTGCACCTCTATTTCTATTAGTTTTTTCCTCACCATTCCTATCACCCTTTTTCTCCCACTCAAAACTGTATGGCTGTAACTTATTGCTTGTATCCTAAGATTTTTATTAATATTGATTGTTTCTTGATTGCTTATTTGTACTCAATGATAATCATTAAGTGTTCCACCTTATGATTCTTGACAAATGTATATTTTGTTTCATGTACACTGTGAGCATCTGTACCAAAGACAAATCCCTTGTGTGTCCAATCACACTATCTGTCTGTCTGTCTGTCTGTCTGTCTGTCTGTCTGTCTGTCTGTCTGTCTGTCTATCTATCTATCTAATCTACCTATCTATCATCTATCTTATCTATCTATCTATCTATCTATCTATCTATCTATCTATCTATCTATCTATCTATCTATCTATCTATCTATCTATCTATTTATCTAATCTATCTATCATCTATCTTATCTACCTACCTACCTACCTACCTACCTAATCTATCTATCTATCTATCTATCTATCTATCTATCTATCTATCTATCTATCATCTACCTACCTACCTACCTACCTACATATCTATCTATCTATCTATCTATCTATCTATCTATCTATCTATCTATCTATCTATCTATCTATCTACCTACCTATCTATTTATCTAATCTTTCTATCATCTATCTTATCTATCTATCTATCTATCTATCTATCTATCTATCTATCTATCTATCTATCTATCTATCATCTACCTACCTACCTAGCTACCTACATATCTATCTATCTACCTACCTATCTATTTATCTAATCTATCTATCATCTATCTTATCTATCTATCTATCTATCTATCTATCATCTACCTACCTACCTACCTACCTACCTACCTACCTACCTACCTACCTACCTACCTATCTATCTATCTATCTATCTATCTATCTATCTATCTATCTATCTATCTATCTATCTATGCCATTCGTGCTCCGGGCAGCGCTTTGAACTAAATCCTTTGATTGTTGTCCTTAGCACCTGTACAAAGAGCTGAGTCCCAAACCCATTTCTTTTGTTCTTTGGTTTTTTTTAAATCCCTGGGTGGATTTCCCTTGCAGGCATCCGAATGTTAGACGGGGACGTGACAGATGTGGTGGAAGCCAAGGCGATCGGTGCCAAGCCAGAATATATCCATGTCTACAGTGCTAGTTGGGGCCCAGATGACGATGGGCGCACAGTGGATGGACCTGGTCCTTTGGCCAAGCAGGCATTTGAAAACGGCATTAAAAAGGTCTGTGTAGCCCACCCTCCCTTTTCTTTTCTCACCGGTGGGGGCCTTTATTGTTCTTTTTCTGGTTCTATTCCCTGTTTTGCATCAATGCATGATCTACATTGCTCAAAAAAATAAAGGGAACACTCAAAGAACACATCCTAGATCTGAATGAATGAAATATTCTCATTGAATACTTTGTTCTGTACAAAGTTGAATGTGCACAGCAGCATGTGAAATTGATTGATTTATTCAATTTATTTTATTTATTTATTCGATTTTTATGCTGCCCTTCTCCTTAGACTCAGGGCGGCTTACAACATGTTAGCAATAGCACTTTTTAACAGAGCCGGCATATTGTCAATCAGTGTTGCTTCTTAAGTGGACAGTTTGATTTCAAAGAAGTTTGGTTTACTTGGAGTTATATTCTGTTGTTTAAGTGTTCCCTTTATTTTTTTGAGCAGTAAAGGCAAAGGTTGTCCTCACACATATGTGCTGGTCATTCCCGACTCTAGGGGGCAGTGCTCATCTCCGCACTGTCTAATGACGATTCCGTGGTCATGTGGTGGAATGACGATACAAAATGACTAAATGCCAAAGGCGCATGGAACGCTGTTACCTTCCCACCGTGGTGGTCCCTATTTTTCTACTTGTAGTTTTACATGATTTCGAATTGCTAGAAGCTGAGACAAGTCATGGCAGCTCACTCACTAGGGATTCAAACCGCCAAACTGCTGACTCTTTCTGATCAACAAGCTCCGTGTCTTAGCCACTGAGCCACCGCATCCCCTGATCTAGTTGTAGGTATAGTCATATAAATAAATATATATAAATACATATCTATATAATATCAACATAAAGCCATAGACCTGTATTTGAGGGGCAATATACAGATTCTATAAACCGCTTAGAGAGGGCTATAAAAGCATTATGAAGCAGTACATAAGTCTAAATTTTAAAAAATGGCCATAATTCGAGGACTTCCTGGAGTGTCTCCAAACATTCCCTTTGACAGGTAAAAGTCCCTTTGCAAAATGCTTTATGCTCGGTCATAGATATTTGCTCTACTATAGAACCGGTAGTGGAAATTTTGATTAGTTCAGAGAACTGCCAAATACCACCTATGACTGGCCCCAGGAGCGGAGAGGGAATGGAGATTTTGCAATATCCTTCCCCTTGGAATGGAGAAGGAATGGGGATTTTGCAGTATCCTTCCCCCAGGAGAGGGGAAGGAATGGAGATTTTGCAGTATCCTTCCCCCAGGAGAGGGGAAGGAATGGAGATTTTGCAGTATCCTTCCCCCAGGAGAGGGGAAGGAATGGGGATTTTGCAGTATCCTTCCCCCAGGAGAGGGGAAGGAATGGAGATTTTGCAGTATCCTTCCCCCAGGAGAGGGGAAGGAATGGAGATTTTGCAGTATCCTTCCCCCAGGAGAGGGGAAGGAATGGGGATTTTGCAGTATCCTTCCCCCAGGAGAGGGGAAGGAATGGGGATTTTGCAGTATCCTTCCCCCAGGAGAGGGGAAGGAATGGAGATTTTGCAGTATCCTTCCCCCAGGAGAGGGGAAGGAATGGAGATTTTGCAGTATCCTTCTGCCAGGGGTGGGGAGGGAATAGAGATCCTGCAGCATCCTTCCCCTGCCACGCCCACAGAACTGGTAATAAAAAAAATGGATTTTAACCACTGACCATGGCGACAGTGGGAATTTACACAAGTTATTTCCTAAGAATAAAACTGGGCAGAGGCTTCTTTCCAGAGGTTAAATTCAATGAATTTGGTTCATAAAAGGGAGAGCAATTTAAGTAAAGTGTCTGTTCTCTTTCCAACCCTTTCTTTCTCCCCCAATGCCTAGGGCCGGAGAGGGCGGGGTTCTATTTTCGTCTGGGCTTCCGGAAATGGTGGCCGAGAAGGGGACCATTGTTCCTGCGATGGATACACCAACAGCATCTACACCGTCTCTGTCAGCAGCACCACCGAGAATGGGAACAAGCCGTGGTATTTGGAGGAGTGCGCCTCTACCCTGGCTACAACATACAGCAGTGGGGCCTTGTACGAGCGGCAGATTGTAAGTGAACAGGGTAGAACGCTGAAGCAGGACTCGGCTTGGCTTTAGTTAGTTAGTTAGTTATTTAGTTAGTTAGTTAGTGTTCTGTCTGGGTCCCCCCAGACGCCAACACCAACCAAAAAGAGTATCCAGACACACTGGTAAAAAGCAAAGGCAGTTTATATAATTCAAAGCAAACACAGGTAACAAAAACTGTCCTTACAGACAGGAACACTATGAAGCTTCACAGAGGTTTCACGAAGGCCAGGCAATAAAACAGGATTCTTGCTGGCAAAAACAACACTGGAGATAATAAAACCCACGCCTCCCCCAAGTCTTCCAGACTTCTAGGCCACAAGCCAAGATCAGAGATGCTGAGAATCGAAGCAAGGTCACAGGACTCCCAATTGATAACTCTCCACAAGACTGTAAGGGCGGGCCTGCCTTTTCAACCCTGCTGAGGAGAACCACACCCAAACCCAGCTGTTGCCAATTCAGGGATGGAAATACCTTTCTAATTGGCCCCGTCTTTGAGCTGCTCGTCGCTGCCTCATGTCTATTATAGCCTGTGCGTCTTCATCTAATGAATCCAGGCTACTAGCTGGGGAGAGCCCCCCCCCCCGGGGGTCTCAGGCTGCTCTCCCTCCTCCTCTTCCTGACGTTCCTCTCCCCCGTCTGCCTGGTCCTCCCCCTCCTGTTCACTGTCCTCCTCTGGGCATGGATCTGGCAGAGATCCAGCCGGTCCCTGAGGAGCCTCAGGCTGAATCACAACAGTTAGTTAGTTAGTTAGTTAGTTAGTTAGTTAGTTAGTTAATTAGTTAATTAGTTAATTAGTCCAATACACAATGAGGGTTTTAGTGGGTATATATCTATATACACATAGTAAAATACATGACGAAAGCGTTGTAGTCTCCTGCTTGTAATGAATGAAACTTTGCCCTGTTTATGTGACACTACGTGGGCTGTCCAGTAATAGAAGAAGCTTCTGCCTTGGGTAGATCTACAAGCCATTCTAGAAGCAATATGGAGAGGTGTTAAATTGCATAACAGCACTAGTAGCGTTGCCTTGGTTGTGGGAAGCCAAAATTCTGTGACAATATTTTACACAATAATACAGAGTCACCATGCTTCTTAGACTCCATAACTGCTTAAAGATCTTTCTTTCTTTCTTTCTTTCTTTCTTTCTTTCTTTCTTTCTTTCTTTCTTTCTTCTTTCTTTCTTTCTTTCTTTCTTTCTTTCTTTCTTTCTTATACTGTTCAACCCTATATGTGTATATATGCCATATGTGTACATATATATTACACACAGGCACTCAAAAATATACATCATCTACTATATGTGCACACACACACACCTCTGGAAGTATAGCTGATAGGGAGGTACAGTATATAAAATGAGACAGAAGGAGGCGAAACAGATAATATATGCTGCTAAAGCCTCAAAAGAGGAAGAAATTGCCAAATCTGTAAAGAAGGGGGATAAAACCTTCTTCAGATATATTAATGATAAGAAGAAGAAAAACTGCGTCATCACGAAGCTTAGTACCGGGAATAATACATGCATTAATGGGAATAAGGAGATCGCTGACCATTTCAATAGCTACTTCTGTTCAGTTTTCTCAAAAGACACCTTACAAAATAATACTATAGAGGGATATAGCATTGCTTCCAGCTGTACGGATTCAGCTCCAGTGATCTTAGAAGCCAATGTCTTAGAAGAACTTGAACGATTAAAGATAAATAAGGCAATGGGTCCAGATGGCATCCACCCCAGAGTTCTTAAAGAACTCAGATCTGTCATTGCTACCCCCCTGACTGATTTGTTTAACCAATCCTTGTTAACAGGAGAAGTTCCTGAGGATTGGAGAATGGCCAGTGTTGTGCCTATTCACAAGAAGGGCAGTAGAGAAGAAGCTGGTAACTACAGGCCAGTTAGCTTGACATCAGTTGTAGTTAAAATGATGGAGAATCTACTCAAAAAGAGGATAAATCAGCACCTAAAAAACAATAACTTATTAGACCCAAATCAGCATGGCTTTACTGAAGGCAAATCATGTCAGACTAATCTCATTGATTTCTTTGACTATGTCACAAAGGTGTTGGATGAAGGTGGTGCCGTGGATATTGCCTACCTGGACTTCAGCAAAGCCTTTGATACGGTTCCACATAAAGAGCTGATAGATAAATTAGTGAAGATTGGACTTAATCCCTGGATAGTTCAATGGATTTGCAGCTGGCTGAAGCGTAGACATCAGAGAGTTATTGTTAATGGCGAGTATTCTGAGCAGAGTCAGGTTACAAGCGGTGTGCCACAAGGGTCTGTTCTGGGTCCTATTCTTTTTAATATATTTGTGAGTGACATAGGGGAAGGTTTGGTAGGGAAGGTTTGCCTATTTGCCGATGACTCTAAAGTGTGCAATAGGGTTGATATTCCTGGAGGCGTCTGTAATATGGTAAATGATTTAGCTTTACTAGATAAATGGTCTAAGCAATGGAAACTGCAGTTTAATGTTTCCAAATGTAAAATAATACACTTGGGGAAAAGGAATCCTCAATCTGAGTATTGTATTGGCAGTTCAGTGTTGGCAAATACTTCAAAAGAAAAGGATTTAGGGGTAGTGATTTCTGACAGTCTCAAAATGGGTGAACAGTGCAGTCAGGCGGTAGGGAAAGCAAGTAGGATGCTTGGCTGCATAGCTAGAGGTATAACAAGTAGGAAGAGGGAGATTATGATCCCACTATATAGAATGCTGGTGAGACCACATTTGGAATACTGTGTTCAGTTCTGGAGACCTCACCTACAAAAAGATATTGACAAAATTGAACGGGTCCAAAGACGGGCTACAAGAATGGTGGAAGGTCTTAAGCATAAAACGTATCAGGAAAGACTTAATGAACTCAATCTGTATAGTCTGGAGGACAGAAGGAAAAGGGGGGACATGATCGAAACATTTAAATATATTAAAGGGTTGAATAAGGTCCAGGAGGGAAGTGTTTTTAATAGGAAAGTGAACACAAGAACAAGGGGACACAATCTGAAGTTAGTTGGGGGAAAGATCAAAAGCAACATGAGAAAATATTATTTTACTGAAAGTGTAGTAGATCCTTGGAACAAACTTCCAGCAGATGTGGTAGATAAATCCACAGTAACTGAATTTAAACATGCCTGGGATAAACATATATCCATTGTAAGATAAAATACAGAAAATAGTATAAGGGCAGACTAGATGGACCATGAGGTCTTTTTCTGCCGTCAGACTTGTATGTTTCTATGTTTCTTCTAAAATTATACACATTCAATCTCATTTACTGTGATAGGAAAAACACCCAGAGTCCACTTTCTGCCACACATTTAACCATAACCTCTGTACATTAGAACATTACACATGCCTTCAGATGTACTTCCCTATCTTGCACATCATTGTTGGAGCTAGGAAATGTCATGGATTGAGTAAAATGTGGTGGATCTCACTCTTGCTAAGCAAGAGCAAAAAGGCTCTTGCTTAGCAACCAAATTTTGGGCTCAATAGTGGTCATAAGTTTCTTTCCTTCCTTCCTTCCTTCCTTCCTTCCTTCCTTCCTTCCTTCCTTCCTTCCTTCCTTCTTTCTTTCTTTCTTTCTTTCTCAGGTCCAAGTTAGACAGTTCTCCTTGTTGACACATCACAGGGGAAAGGACTATCTCTGATTTTTTTTCCTTCAATTTTTTTTCTCTGTGGAGACCCAGTCCTGGGTCCTCTTCCTTGTTTGGAAGACGTTTGAGCAGCTCAGATTATCTTATTTGCCTCAGTTTAATTAAAAAAAATGGGGGGAGGGGAATGGATGAAAAGACCTATTATTGGAAGCCCAAGAGCCTATCGGTATCTTCTTGATCCTGGCCATTTACGGTTGCACAAAATCTGGGCTACACAATGTGATTTGAATGTTGCTTTCTCCGTTTCCATCTCAGCTGATCATTATATTACATCTCTTCTTAGGTGACCACGGATCTGAAGAAACATTGCACAGATGGCCACACGGGGACTTCTGTTTCTGCACCCATGGTTGCCGGAATCATTGCTCTAGCTTTGGAAGCCAAGTAAGGATCCAATTCACCCACTGGGGTAGATGCTATTTGTTAAAGACCGCCTACTGCCACATGAATCCCAGCGGTTGGTCACATCCCAAAGAGTCGGCCTTCTCCAGGTCCCGTCAACTAGGCAATATTTATTTATTTATTAGATTTGTATGCCGCCCCTCTCCGAAGACTCGGGGGGGCTAACAACGATAAAGAAGACAATGTAAACAAATCTAATATTAAAAATAATCTAAAAAACCCCAATTTAAGAAACCAATCATACAAACAAGTATACCATGTATAAATTCTATAAGCCTAGTGGGAAGGGAAAAATTTCAATTCCCCCATGCCTGACGACAGAGGTGGGTTTTAAGGAGCTTGCGAAAGGCAAGGAGGGTGGGGGCAACTCTGATATCTGGGGGAGCTGGTTCCAGAGGGTCGGGGCCGCCACAGAGAAGGCTCTTCTCCTGGGTCCCGCCAAATGACATTGTTTAGTCGATGGGACCCGGAGAAGGCCAACTCTGTGGGACCTAACCAGTCGCTGGGATTCGTGCGGCAGAAGGCGGTCCCGGAGATATTCTGGTCCGATGCCATGAAGGGCTTTATAGGTCATAACCAACACTTTGAATTGTGACCGGAAATTGATCGGTAACCAATGCAGACTGCGGAGTGTTGGTGTAACATGGGTATGCCTTGGGAAGCCCATGATTGCTCTCGCATTTGGCGGGGCCTAGGGAAAGAGCCTTCTCTGTGGGGGGCCTTCTGGAATCAGCTCCCCCTGGAGATTCGCACTGCCCCCCCCACCCTCCTCACCTTCTGTAAAAGCTTCAAGACCTATTTGTGTGGCCAGACTTGGGGCCATTAGACCCTAGCCCCCTGGCCGACAAATGTAGTATGTTTTGCTGTGTGAATGGGAAGGAATCATTTCAAATCTTATTACATTTTAAAAAAAAGTTTTTTAGTATATTAATTGGATTTTTAGATATGTTTATGGTATATTGTTTTCGACATGTTGTGAGTCCTCGGAGAGGGGCGGAATAAAAATCCAATAAATAAATAAATATTTTATAAGCCTCCCAGAGTCCACTGGAATTGGGCAGCATACAAATTATTATGACCTATAAAGCCCTTCATGGCACTGGACCAGAATATCTCCGGGACCGCCTTCTGCTGCATGAATCCCAGCGACCAGTTAGGTCACACAGAGTTGGCCTTCTCCGGGTCCCATCAACTAAACAATGTTGTTTGGCGGGACCCAGGGGAAGAGCCTTCTCTATGGCGGCCCCGACCCTTTGGAACCAACTCCCCCCAGATATCAGAGTTGCCCCCACCCTCCTAGCCTTTCGTAAGCTCCTTAAAACCCACCTCTGTCGTCAGGCATGGGGGAATTGACACTTTCTCTCCCCCTAGGTTTATGAAATTTATGCATGGTATGCTAGTGTGTATGATTGGTTTCTAAATTGGGGTTTTTTAAATTAACTTAAATATTAGATTTGTTTACATTGTAATATTATTGCTGTGAGCCGCCCCGAGTCTGCGGAGAGGGGCGGCATACAAATCTGATTAATAAAATAAATAAATAAATAAATAAATAAATAATAATAATAATAATAATAATAATAATAATAATAATAATTATTATTATTATTATTATTATTATTATTATTATTATTAATTAGATTTGTATGCCACCCCTCTCCTGTTAAACAATTAAACTAACAAAACAATTCTGGAAATTGAAATCCCCCACATTTGCAAAATAGCAGGCCGAAGAAAGCGGCTTTCCTCCATGTTCCTGCAGGGCTGACATGCACCTTGGGTACCCAAATTAAATATAAGCCGTTCCTTAAAATAAAAACGAGCAAAGCCCCATGAGCTGCTTCTAAAATCTTGAGTCTTTGCATGAGGTTTTGGATGAGGCTGATGATGACACCCTTAGAGATTTGGGGCAATTTTAAATGCTTCTCGGTGTTTTGGTGCATGCCTTTCCCGCTGTGGGACATTAACCAGTCATAATGGAACGTATTGAACTATAACTCAAAACGTTTGTCTACCTGCTGCTCTATTTTCTTGGCTGAGAAACTCATGAAGCAGAGATAAGCTGATGAGGAACCCCTGGAAATCTGGGAGAGGCTGCCTTGTCTCTCTGACTTTCCACAGAAAACGAGTTTCCACGATTAAAATCGGCCGCCTTTGTTTAGCCTCAAACTTTTTCACCTTGTTTTATTTTAAAGAGGGAAAGTGGTGGGGAGAGAATGATCTCCGAGCTATCTCTGCCGGTTGCTTTTAATACTTCCATGCTGTGACTCTGGCTTTCAGTGCTAATGCATTGTTAATTGCTGTGACTCACACTGGCAGAGATGGGTTTGTTTGTTTATTTGTTCGCTTCGTGTTATTATATCGAAGATGGGAATTGTTTTCTTGTGTTGTTGTTATTATTATGACGAAAGAGAATGGAATTGTCTCACGAGCACCTTGGGTTTTAAAGATGGAAATTTTCAAAACTTGATGTGCAGGTAGGATGCACAGGGGACTCCGGAACTGCTTGCAAATAAGATAGGGGACTCGTAAGTCTACAAATTTTGGAGTTATTTAGACCTTTGATGTAAAATGCTCCATTAAATACTCAAATCACAAATATGGTATAACAATACAGTGGTACCTCTACCTAAGAACTACTTAAGAACGTTTCTAGATAAGAATTTTTTTGCCTCTTCTTAAGAACCATTTTCTACTTAAGAACCCGAGCCCGGAAAAATTTCCCAGGAAATTTGAGAGCAGCATGAAGACCCAGCCAGTTTCCTGCCATTCTCCCTGGGTTTCTCTCTCTGGCGCAGTATATGAGAGGTAGCTTCATGCTGGGTGTATGGGAGGCGTGTGCTTCTCCTTGCTGCCTCAGAGTCTCTCTCTTTTTTTAGCTTTAAAGTTTTGGATTTTTTTGATTCCCCTCACCTCACCTTCTTCCTTCAGCAGCAACTGTCCTCCTCCTCTTCTTCCTCCTCCTCCTCCTCCCACTCAAATTCTGAGCTTTTATTTCTTTCCTAATGGGTTTGCACGCGTTATTTGCTTTTACTGTACATTGATTCCTATGGGAAAAATTGCTTCTACTTACAAACTTTTCTACTTAAGAACCTGGTCACGGAACAAAAGTTCTTAATAGAGGTACTACTGTATTACATGTTCAGTGTTTCCCCTTTTTTTGCCAAATATCAACTGATATTTTATTCTTAATTGCTCTGATTATTTAAAACCCCAATATATTTATTTATTTAGTTTATTTAATTCAACTTCTATGCTGCCCAATCCCATAGGATTCAGGGCGGCTTGCAATAACATAAAAATACAAATACTGTACAGTGTTCCCTCGATTTTCGCGGGGGATGTATTCCGAGACCGCCTGCAAAAGTCAAATTTCCGCAAAGTAGAGATGCAGAAGTAAATACACTATTTTTGGCTATGAACAGTAACACAAGCCATCCCTTAACACTTTAAACCCCTAAATTGCAATTTCCCATTCCCTTAGCAACCATTTAGATTATTAGCCGCCCCGAGTCTGCGGAGAGGGGCGGCATACAAATCCAATTAATAATAATAATA
This sequence comes from Erythrolamprus reginae, assembly GCF_031021105.1. Lineage (NCBI taxonomy): Eukaryota > Metazoa > Chordata > Lepidosauria > Squamata > Dipsadidae > Erythrolamprus > Erythrolamprus reginae. The sequence goes on along the minus strand of NC_091959.1, from coordinate 20,187,899 downwards.
ATAATAATAATAATAATAATAATAATAATAATAATAATAATTACTCACCAGGGTTATTTATTAAAGTTTATTTAAAAAAATATTTATTAAAGGCAGACAAAAGTTTGGTGATGACATATGACGTCATCGGGCGGGAGAAACCGTGGTATAGGGAAAAAAACATGAAGTATTTTTTAATTAATATTTTTGAAAAACCATGGTATAGACTTTTCGAACCCGCGAAAATCGAGGGAACACTGTACTATAAAAGAGAAGTCAAATATAAAAGTCTAAAACTATAAAAAAACCCGTTAAAACCCATAATTCAACTATCCAATCAACATACATGCATACCATTCAACACAATTTGGCCATGATAGATGTCAATTCAGGGCCCCCAGGCTTGCCAGCAAAGCCAGGTCTTCGCAGCCTTATGGAAGGCCACTTGGGTGGGAGCGGTACGGACGTCCGCGGGGTGGGGGAGTTGGTTCCATAGAGCTGGGGCGGCAACAGAGAAGGCCCTTCCCTGTGGCCTTGCCAACCTGCATTGTTTAGTCGATGGGACCTGGAAGAGGCCAACTCTTTGTGCTCTTATTGGTCTCTGGGAGGTATGCGGCAAGAGACAGTCCCATAAATAGTCTGGTCCTGAGCCACGTAGGGCTTTATAGATAATAACCAACACCTTGAATTGTGGCCAATAGGAAGCCAGTTGCAGCTCGCAGAGCAAAGGTGTTATATGGGTGTACTGAGGCATACCCATGACAGCTCGCATGGTTACATTCTGGACAATTTGCAATCTCTGAACACTCCTCAAGGGTAGCCCCACGTAGAGCGCATTGCAGTAATCAAGACGAGAGGTGATGAGGTGACAATACAAAGCCCTACATGGCATCAGGCCAGAATACCTGCGGGACCGCCTGCTGCCACATGAATCCCAGCAACCGGTCAGGTCCCGCAGAGTCGTCCTTCTCCAGGTCCCTTCAACTAGTCAATGTCATTTGGCGGGGCCGAGGGGAAGAGCCTTCTCTGTGGGGGGCCCGGCCTTCTGGAATCAGCTCCCCCCAGAGATTTTAGATTTACAACTATGTCATCTCCGAACTGATTTAACTGTTGTTCATAAAATCATACATCATGATGTACTCCCTGTCAGTGATTACTTCACCTTTAACAACAACAACACAAGAGCACGTAATAGATACAAACTGAATGTAAATCGCTCCAAACTTGACTGCAGAAAATACGATTTCAGCTATAGAGTGGTCACTGCTTGGAACTCATTACCTGACTCTGTTGTTGCCTCCCCCAACCCCAAAATCTTCAACCTTACATTATCTACAATTGACCTCTCCCCTTTTCTAAGAGGTCTGTAAGGGGCGTGCATAAGTGCACTTTTGTGCCTAATGTCCCTGTCCTATTGTCTTCTATTACTATGAGTCCCGTAGACTAAACAATGTCGTTTGGCGGGACCCAGGAGAAGAGCCTTCTCTGTGGCGGCCCCGACCCTCTGGAACCAGCTCCCCCCAGATATCAGAGTTGCCCCCACCCTCCTTGCCTTTCGCAAGCTCCTTAAAACCCACCTCTGTCATCAGGCATGGGGGAATTGAAATTTTCCCTTCCCCCTAGGCTTATAGAATTTATACATGGTATTCTTGTATGTATGATTGGTTCTTTAAATTGGGGGTTTTTTAGATTATTTTAATATTAGATTTGTTTACATTGTCTTTTTTTATTGTTGTTAGCCGCCCCGAGTCTTCGGAGAGGGGCGGCATACAAATCTAATAGATAGATAGATAGATAGATAGATAGATAGATAGATAGATAGATAGATAGATAGATAGATAGATAAAATGTACTATGATGCTATTCTTGTTTGACAAATAAATAAATAAATTCACACTGCTCCCACCCTCCTCGCCTTCCGTAAGAGTCTTAAGACTCATTTATGCCACCAGTCTTGGGGGCTATTGCATCCTTGCCCCCTGGCCAATGAATGTGGATTGAATGAAACAACTGTTTTTATGGGTTTTGGGATTTTTAAAAAAATAATTAATTGGATTAAGATGTTTCATATTGTTTTATTATATGTTGTAAACCACCCTGAGTCCTGGGAGAGGAGCGGCATAAAAGTCCAATAAATAAATAAATAATAGATGTAGGTGAAAATATATGTATTATTGTCCATAATACAGAGGTGCATATGAGACGTTTTAAAAAATGCCTGCGAGGCAAAAGCATCTTAAGGAAATGCAGTAGCCAAAACTCCTTTCCCCCTCCAGGTGTATTATGTTATTTATTAGTTTGAAAGACTCCGATAGCTGCCCACATTCCAATCACAACCCTGCGTGGCTCATGAAATAATAAAACCAGCCAAGAATTCCAAAGAATCACAATAGAAAGCTATGGCACCCTGGGGCAAAACTCCAGGCTACCATTAGCCAAATGCCTGCGTTGAAAGAGCCAGGTGTTTCAACGTTTTCCAGAAGCAAAGAAGGGCTGGGGGCTTGTCAGATCTCAGGGGGAAGAATGTTCTACAAGGCAGGGCTAGCAATGGAGAAAGTGAGCTCCCTAGATTCCAATAATGGGAGCATTTAGAGATTGTTAAGAGGAAGGGAGGGAGGCAAGTAGGCAGGCAGGGAAGGAAGCAATCAAGGAAGCATGGAAGGATGGAAGGAAGGAAGGAAGGAAGGAAGGAAGGAAGGAGAGAGGAAAGGAGAAGAAAATAACGAAGGAAGGGAGGAGGGAGAAGGAAGGAATGACTAGAGGGGTAATAACAGGGAGGGAGGGAGGACAGGAAAAGAAGGAGGGAGGAAAAACAGAGGGAGGGATAAAGTAATGACAGGAAGGAAGGGAGGGAGGAGGGAGAGGATGAAGGAAAGAAGGTCAGAAAGAAGAGGCAATAACAGAGGGACGGAAGGAGGAAGGGAGGAGGAAGGAAAGACAGAGGAAGGGAGGGAGGAGGGAAGGAAAAACAGAGGAAGGAAGAAGGTAATAATGGAAGGAGGGAGGAGGGAGGGGAGGAAGGAAAAGCAGAGAGTGGGGTAATAACAGAGGGAGAGAGGGAGGGAGGGAAGGCAGGAAGGAAGAAGGGAAGAAGGGAAGGAAGGAAGAAGGGAAGGAAGGAAGCTAGGAAGGAAGGATGAACTTGGAGCATACTCATCATATCCAACCAAGTAGATTTTGACTTTTATGTCCACTTACTCAACACCATCTGACCTCATCATTTATTTTTTGTCACTTTAAAGAGTTTGCTAAAGTCCAAATTAGCCCCCCCCCCCCCCCCCCCCCCCGGTCATGTTTAGGTGTTAGTTGGCCGAAAATGCTCGGTTTTGTAATCCAATGCTTGGCTTATTGTTTGCTTGCTTATTTCATTGATCTGTGGCCTACCTTCCTGTTCATATGCGAAGAGGGATATACTAAAGCAGTGGTCACCAGCTGGTGGTCCACGAGAAAATTTTGGTGGTCCACAGAAAAATGAGTTGCATTTTTTTATAAAATCATATTAGTGGTCCATGGGATTTAAAAGTATACATTTAATGGTCCCTGAGGTCCGAATATTGACAGCTTGAGACTCGGGCGAGGGGAGAGAAAGAAAGAAAAAGAAAGAGGGAGGGAGGGAGAGAGAGAGGGAGAAATGGAGGGAGAGTGAAAGAGGGGGAGAGGGAGGGGAGCGAGAGAAAGAAAAAGAGAGTGGGAGAGAGAGAGAGAAAGTGAGGGAGAGCAAAAGAGAGGAGGGAGCAGGAGGGGAGAGAGAAAAAGAGTAGGAGAGAGAGAAAGGGAGGGAGGGAGAAAGAGAGGGAGGGAGGGAGATAAAGAAAAAGAGAGTGGGAGAGAGAGAACGAAAGGGAGGGAGAGCTAAAGAGAGGGAGGGAGCGGGAGGGGAGAGAGAGAAAGGGAGGGAGAGAGAAAGAGAGGGAGGGGAGGGAGAGAAAGAAAAAGAGAGAGGGAGAGAGAGAATGAAAGGGAGGGAGAGCTAAAGAGAGGGAGAGAGCGGGAGGGGAGAGAGAAAAAGAGTGAGAGAGAGAGAAAGGGAGGGAGAGAGAAAGAGAGGGAGGGGAGGGGGGAGGGAGGGGGAGAGAGAGAGAAACAAAAAGAAAGAGGAAGGGAGAGAGAGAGAGAGAAAGGGAGGGAGAGTGTGAGAGAAAGAGAGAGAGAAATTACAAGTTTGCAACTACCTTCAAGAAGTGATGAATGAACAGATTCTTGAAGTCCTCTCGGTGTTACCCCTGAGCCTATCGTGAACGTGGCTGCAATGTAATGCTCTTTGGTGACCGGTTGCGTGATGCTTCTTTGCCGCAAATCAGCCTTCCTATCGAAGAAAGAATGCAGCATTTTCTATGTGCTTCCTCTGGCAGTGGGGCAGCCAAAGCTTTTACGCGCATCTCTTTCTACCGACTTCTCTACAAATAGAAAACTAGCCTGTCGGGTTGTGCTTTTGTCAGATTTCTTTTCTTTAAAAAAGGGGGGGGGGGAAAACAAAGCCCCACTAGAGTGTTTTTTATATAAGAGGGAGATTTAGGATGGGAGAATGCCCTCTACCTGTGATGAAGGCTGCTCTGTTGTCTCCGGACTGTTTTTATTCCTCTGTAATCAGGACTCCAGCCTAGCTGCAGGAAAGTTGTTTCTCAGCTCACTGACCAGGAGCTTTTAGATGGCTCTGGGCTGAAATTGAATAATATTTCTGCCTCGGTGCTTCTCTTGGGCTGGAATCCTTTGCAGATCTAGAATCTGCAAGGCATGATGTGAATGCTACCTGGATAGGATAGGATAGGATAGGATAGAGCAGAGCAGAACAGAACAGAACAGAACAGAACAGAATAGAATAGAACAGAATAGAATAGAATATTCTTTATTGGCCAAGTGTGACTGGACACACGAGGAATTTGTCTTTGGTGCAGATGCTCTGTGTACATAAAAGAATAGAATAGAATAGAACAGAACAGAACAGAATAGAATAGAATATTCTTTATTGGCCAAGTGTGACTGGACACACGAGGAATTTGTCTTTGGTGCAGATGCTCTGTGTACATAAAAGAATAGAATAGAACAGAACAGAATAGAACAGAACAGAATAGAATAGAATATTCTTTATTGGCCAAGTGTGACTGGACACACGAGGAATTTGTCTTTGGTGCAGATGCTCTGTGTACATAAAAGAATAGAATAGAATAGAACAGAACAGAACAGAATAGAATAGAATAGAATATTCTTTATTGGCCAAGTGTGACTGGACACACGAGGAATTTGTCTTTGGTGCAGATGCTCTGTGTACATAAAAGAATAGAATAGAACAGAATAGAATAGAACAGAATATTCTTTATTGGCCACGTGTGATTGGACACACGAGGAATTGGTCTTTGGTGCAGATGCTCTGTGTACATAAAAGAATAGAATAGAATAGAACAGAATAGAATAGAATAGAATATTCTTTATTGGCCAAGTGTGACTGGACACACGAGGAATTGGTCTTTGGTGCAGATGCTGTGTGTACATAAAAGAAAAAGAGACATCATGTGGTACAACACTTAATGATTGTCATAGGGGTCAAATAAGCAATGAAGAAACAATCGATATTAATAAAAATCTTAAGGGTACAAGCAACAAGTTACAATCATAAGTGGGAGGAGATGGTGATAGGAATGATGAGAAAAAACTAGTAGTAATAGTAGTGCAGACTTAGTGAATAGTTTGACAGTGTTGAGGGAATTATTTGTTTAGCAGAGTGATGGTCTTAAGTACAAAACGTATCAGGAAAGACTTCATGAACTCCATCTGTATAGTCTGGAGGACAGAAGGAAAAGGGGGGACATGATCGAAACATTTAAATATGTTAAAGGGTTAAATAAAGTTCAGGAGGGAAGTGTTTTTAATAGGAAAGTGAACACAAGAACAAGGGGACACAATCTGAAGTTAGTTGGGGGAAAGATCAAAAGCAACATGAGAAAATATTATTTTACTGAAAGAGTAGTAGATCCTTGGAACAAACTTCCAGCAGACGTGGTTGGTAAATCCACAGTAACTGAATTTAAACATGCCTGGGATAAACATATATCCATTGTAAGTTAAAATACAGGAAATAGTATAAGGGCAGACTAGATGGACCATGAGGTCTTTTTCTGCCGTCAGTCTTCTATGTTTCTATGTTTCTATGGCGTTTGGTAAAAAATTGTTCTTGTGTCTAGTTGTCTTGGTGTGCAGTGCTCTTTAGCGACATTTTGAGGTTAGGAGTTGAAACAATTTGTGTCCAGGATGCGAGGGGGTCAGTCAATATTTTTACGGCCCTCTTTTTGACTCATGCAATATACAGGTCCTCAATGAAAGGCAGGTTGGCAGCAATTGTTTTTTCTGCAGTTCTAATTATCCTCTGAAGTCTGTGTCGGTCTTGGTGGGTTGGAGATATATATATATATTTCTCTGTCTTTCCTTGTGTGTTTTTAGCCCTTTGCTGACCTGGCGAGATGTGCAGCACCTGATTGTGAAAACATCCCGACCGGTTCATCTGTTGGCTCCTGACTGGAAAACAAATGGAGCTGGACGGCGAGGTGAGATTTCTGGGTTGGACAGAATTTGGTTTCCTTCAGAAAAAAGGAAAGGCGAACGTTCATTCTACAATTGAAAAGGAATCTGTAGGAATTCTCCATGTTTAGGGGATAAGGGGAAAGCTTAGGGGAGCCAAAATAACATGAGCTTGGGTGGTGCAGTGGTTAGAGTACGGTACTGCAGGCTACTTATTCTGCTGGCTGCCTGCAATTTGGCAGTTCGAATCTCACCAGACTCAAGGTTGACTCACCTTTCCATCCTTCAGAGGTGACGAAAATGAAGACCCAAATTGTTGGGAGAAATAGGATGACTCTGTAAACCGCTTAGAGAGGGCACTGTAAAGTGGTATATGTCTTACTTGCCCTCCCCTCCCTCTCTCCCTCTCTCCCTCCCTCCCTCCCTCCCATCCTTCCTTCCTTCCTGCCTGCCTGCCTGCCTGCCTGCCTGCCTTCTTTCCTTGTGGTTGGAATGCAGTATTGCAGGCTAATTTTGCTGACTGCCATCAGTTCTGTCCTCAATCCTGACCAGCTGAAAAAATTGACTCAGCCTTCCCTCCTTCCGAGGTCGATAAAATGAGGAGCCAGATTGTTGGAGGCAAGATGCTGACTTTGTAAATCACTTAGAGAGGGCTTTAAAGCACTGTGAAGCGGTATATAGGTCTAAGCGCCATTGCTATTGCTATCTTCCAATCCTTGAAGGGTTGCCACAGGAAAGAGGGAGTTGATTTATTCCCCATAACATGTGCTAGCAGGATGAGAAGCAACGAGGAGGAAGCTCCTCAGAGAGGAGATCCAACCTGGAACTAAGGAGGAATTTCCTGACAGTCACTATGAAGTCCTCACTGTGTTTTAACACAACCAAATCTCACAGGTGAATTCTGGAAAAATATCCAAGGAAAGAAGGCTACCTTTATCGCCTGAAGAGAAAGGTGGTCTATAAATCTTCAGAAATGATAAATGATAACGCAGTAGTTTATTTGAAGAGAGGAGGCATAGAAAGCAGAAAACACATAGCTGTGTGTTTCTCAAAGAAATCGCAGGAGACCAGGAAAGGAAATGAAGTTGAAAAACAATTCACACAACACAGGGCCGTATTCTTAGGCCATAAAAGAAAACATGGAAAGGACCAACGGAATCCCACTGTTATTTCCAAAGCTCCTAATAGCCCTCCAAGAGTGTGTGTATATGTGGTGGTGTGGGGGGGGGGGGGCTGTTTGGGCTTCCCTGAGGCCAGGAACATACAAGGATATTTTTTTTTTGTCTTTAGGCAAAAAGACCTCCCAGCCAGCTATTTTCAGCACAGCTGCCCTGATCCAATTCTCCCCTCCTGCGACAGACTTATTAAACTACATTTTGGGGGGGGGGGGGGCTGGGGGTGGTTGCAGAAGGGAATTCTAACCACATAGCGCATAATGGTGACTCACTGGGGAGGGGCGGGCATGATCTCTTTTTGGTTTGCTTTGACGGATGGGTGGGTTGCTTTTTTCCGCCGAAGAAAGAAAGCAAAAAAGAGAATTTTTTAAAAAATGGTCCTTATTAATTTTCCAACATTAAAAAACACAAATACAAAATACAAATACAAAAAAAACCCCCACCCTTAGACAAAGAAAAACACATAAAAGTAAAAAATAATAAGATAAAAATCAAATTGAACAAATACAGAATACGTACAAATATAAATATTAAGAACACCATACCATATATTTTATTTTAGTATTTCTTGTCTATCTATCTATTTATCCATTACCGTGTTTCCCCGAAAATAAGACACTGTCTTATATTAATTTTTGCTCCAAAAGTTGTGCTATGTCTTATTTTTGGGGGGTGCCTTATATTTTTCAAATAAGACAAATTCACAGGCAGAAAAACTGACACCCCCAAAGAAAGTGTACTGTACGGTACACTGATTATGGTACGGTACCTGTCAGTATGGCACCCACACACACAAACGACGGCACTTATATGGTACAACAGTATACTCCTGCTATTGCAGCTTCCGGCCACCAGAGGAACTACAGTCTACGCACTGTAGTGGAGACTGTAATGGCGGTGAGACAGCAGCAGACTGTGTCTGCTGTACTGGACGGTACAAAGCGATGGAAG